>NC_042983.1:41068438-41253438 GCF_901001165.1 Salmo trutta | reverse complement strand
CTTTCTCTTTCTTTCTCTCGTTCTCTAGTGAAGCTACAAACGATAAATAGATACTCACGCAGGCACTGTGTGGTGTCCTGGTAGGACCCCGGGTCACAGGTGGCCACGCAGTGCCTGTTGTTTAATAGCAAGGACCCCCCACAGGACGAGCACTCAAAGTCATTCTCACAGGTGGCACAGGACGACTGGCAGGCTGCAGAGGGAGAGAGAGGAGGGAGGGAGGTAATAGAGAGAAAAAGGAGGGATAGACAGAGAGAGAGAGCAGGAGAGAAAAAGTGAATTAATCCTCATAAACATACCACATTCTTTGTTGATGTTCATATACACAATGCCCTATGATGTCATTTACTGTATGTGATTGTTCCTGAATGTCAATACCTTTCATCATCAACCCCCTTAAAAAATATCCGCTGATTTCCTGAAAGCATACGCCACAACTCTAAACTACGTTTCTACCCAACTTTTCTATCTGTGTTCATATTCACATTAGAGTGTATACATTTTCATACTGGTCCCCCGTGGGAATAGAATCCACAACACCGGTGTTGCCAGCACCATGTTCTACCAACTGAGCCACACAGGATCTGTGGTTGACTCTGACAACATGGACCAGAACACTGAGGATGTCTCCTGTTTTCACACTAAGGTAAGCTGTTAAACCAAGTTGAAACCCAATTGGAACGCTCCCTAAAGTTGTTGGAACGTTCTCTGTTACCTGGGATTCCATTCTCATTCCGGAAAATTTCGATCCTCGGGGCCATGATTAGGCATTTTTCAAATGACGCCTTGATCCCCTGTCTGTCTGTCTGTCTGTCTGTCTGTCTGTCTGTCTGTCTGTCTGTCTGTCTGTCTGTCTGTCTGTCTGTCTGTCTTCCTGTGTCCCCATTGGCACCCTATTTCCTTTATAGTGCACTACTGTTGAACAAGGCTCATAGGGGTCAACCTTCCGTTGAACAAGGCTCATAGGGGTCAACCTACTGTTGACCAGGACTCATCAAATTTTGATGGGCAGTTAGAACATGTCCAGGGCAGGAAGGACATACTTCTTCCAGGGTGCATATGGATGTCTGTGTGTGTGTGTGTGTGTGTGTGTGTCTGCGTGTCTGTGTGTGTCTGTGTCTGTGTGTGGTGTGTGTGTGTGTGTGTGTGTGTGTGTGTGTGTGTGTGTATGTGTGTGTGGGTGTGTGTCTCAGTTATGTTATGACATGTAACTGTCCATCTCCTCTCTCTGTCTGTCTTTCTCCCTCTCTTTTCTACTGCTCTCTCTCTGCCTCACTCTTTCTACATCTCACTCTGTCTGCATCACTCTCTCTCTGCCTCTCTCTATGTCTCACTCTCACTATGTCTCACTCTCTCTCTGTCTCTCACTCTCTCTATGTCTCATTCTATGTCTCACTCTCTATCTCACTATCTCTGTCTGTCTGTATCCCTCTATATGTCTCACTCTCTCTGTCTCACTCTCTCTGTTGCACTCTCTCTGTCGCATTCTCTGTGTGTCTCACTCTCTGTGTCTCACTCTCTCTCTGTGTCTCACTCTCTCTGTTGCACTCTCTCTGTGTCTCACTCTCTCTGTTGCACTCTCTCTGTCGCACTCTGTGTGTCGCACTCTCTGAGTCTCGCTCTCTCTATGTCTCACTCTGTGTCTCACTCTGTGTCTCTCTCTGTGTCTCACTCTCTCTGTGTCTCACTCTCTCTGTGTCTCACTCTCTGTGTGTCACTGTGTCTCACACTCTCTGTGTCTCACTCTCTGTGTCTCACTCTGTCTCACTCTCTCTGTGTCTCACTCTCTGTGTCACTGTGTCTCACTCTCTGTGTCTCACTCTCTGTGTCTCGCTCTCTCTGTGTCTCACTCTCTGTGTCTCACTCTCTGTGTCACTGTGTCTCTCTCTCTGTGTCTCGCTCTCTCTGTGTCTCACTCTCTGTGTCTCACTCTCTCTGTGTCTCACTCTCTCTGTGTCTCACTCTCTCTGTGTCTCTCTCTCTGTGTCTCGCTCTCTCTGTGTCTCACTCTCTGTGTCTCACTCTCTCTGTGTCTCACTCTCTCTGTGTCTCACTCTCTTTTTCCCACTCTCTCTGTGTCTCACTCTCTGTGTCTTTCTTTATCCATTTATTTTATTCTGCTCTCTCTTTCTAAGTCTCACTATCTTACTCCTCCACTCTCACTTTGTCTTCCACTGCCCTTCACCCTCTCTGGTCATCTATCCCTCCTCCCTCCCTTTTTCTCTAACCGTCTCTCTACACGTTTGACCTCTGCAATAAAACGGACACACCTCTAAACCCCTGATGGCTGAGCATGTCTTCACTTGACCTCTGTGTTACGGCTACTATCCACTACTATCCACTACGCTGATAACGCTAGTAGCTTTATCTCCCATTGATAACTTTAGGCAGCTTTACAGCATCAGGACATGATGCTGGCAGGATGTTAAATTTACATCTTAGTCATTTAGCAGACGCTCTTATCCAGAGCAACTTACAGTAGTGAGTGCATACATTTCATACATTTTTTTTCTGTGCTGGCCCCCCTGTGGGAATCGAACCCACAACCCTGGCGTTGCACACACCATGCTCTACCAACTGAGCTACAGGGAAGACTAAATACCAGGACATGATGCTACCAGGATGTTAAATACCAGGACATGTTGACAGGATGTTAAATACCAGGACATGATGACAGGATGTTAAATACCAGGACATGATGCTGACAGGATGTTAAATACCAGGACATGATGACAGGAAGTTAAATACCAGGACATGTTGATGACAGGATGTTAAATACCAGGACATGATGACAGGAAGTTAAATACCAGGACATGTTGATGACAGGATGTTAAATACCAGGACATGATGACAGGAAGTTAAATACCAGGACATGTTGATGACAGGATGTTAAATACCAGGACATGATGCTGACAGGATGTTAAATACCAGGACATGATGCTGACAGGATGTTAAATACCAGGACATGATGCTGACAGGATGTTAAATACCAGGACATGATGATGACAGGATGTTAAATACCAGGACATGATGCTGATAGGATGACCTATGACCTATGTTATCAGGAGGTCAAGAGGCTTCCGGTTCCGGTGGCATGCACTGAAGGACGTGGCCTTATCGTGGATTTCTTTTGCAAAATGAATAAGAATTAACTGACTTCTTTTCTAAAATTATGAATTTTAAACACCATATTAAGGTGTGGAGCGTTCATTGTATGACAAGAAAAAACGAGCAGGTCTATTTCAGATAGCATAGTCTGTCCATTCACAATTCACCTGTGGGAACATGGCACCTCTCAACACCAGACAACAGAAAGAACTGTCTGCTAATATCCGAGAGATTGTTCGTGAGGAGATTACCTCTGCCCTTCAATGAATCACTCGCATTGCTCACTCCTAAAGTGGAAACCTTTTCAACTAAAGTGGAAAGTCTGGAGAAGGCATGCCAATGGGACAGAGGTAGGTACGACTCCATAATCTGGTGACAGCTCAAGCTAAATTAGAAGGGGGCAATCAATCTCCTTGAATCGTTATCGGGGAGGGCTCTGACCTTTGCAGAGAAGAGGATCAGTATCTACCCAGATCTGAGAACTGCTGAAACAGAGTGAGACCTACAACGAGGTGAGATCCCAGCAACGTCATCTAAATCTGAGATGCAGCCTCATCTACCCCGGCAAAACTCGTTCTGACCTTCCAGAACACACAACACGCTCGTTCTGACCTTCCAGATCACACAACACGCTCGTTCCGACCTTCCAGAACACACAACACGCTCGTTCTGACCTTCCAGAACACACAACACGCTCGTTCTGACCTTCCAGAACACACAACACGCTCGTTCTGACCTTCCAGAACACACAACACGCTCGTTCTGACCTTCCAGAACACACAAAACGCTCGTTCTGACCTTCCAGAACACACAGCACGCTCGTTCTGACCTTCCAGAACACACAACACGCTCGTTCTGACCTTCCAGAACAACAGCACGCTCGTTTTCTGACCTTTCTCAGAACACACAACACGCTCGTTCTGACCTTCCAGAACACACAACACGCTCGTTCTGACCTTCCAGATCACACAACACGCTCGTTCTGACCTTCCAGAACACACAACACGCTCGTTCTGACCTTCCAGAACACACAACACGCTCGTTCTGACCTTCCAGAACACACAACACGCTCGTTCTGACCTTCCAGAACACACAACACGCTCGTTCTGACCTTCCAGAACACACAACACGCTCGTTTTCTGACCTTCCAGAACAAACAGCACTCTCGTTTTCCGACCTTCAGAACACACAACACGGCTCGTTCTGACCTTTCACAGAACACACAACACGCTCGTTCCGACCCTTCCAGAACACACAACCTACGCTCGTTCCGACCTTCCAGAACACACAACACGCTCGTTCCGGACCTTCCAGAACACACAACACGCTCGTTCTGACCTTCCAGAACACACAACACGCTCGTTCTGACCTTCCAGAACACACAACACGCTCGTTCTGACCTTCCAGAACACACAACACGCTCGTTCCGACCTTCCAGAACACACAACACGCTCGTTCCGACCTTCCAGAACACACAACACGCTCGTTCCGACCTTCCAGAACACACAACACGCTCGTTCCGACCTTCCAGAACACACAACACGCTCATTCCGAACTTCCAGAACACACAACACGCTCGTTCTGACCTTCCAGAACACACAACACGCTCGTTCTGACCTTCCAGAACACACAACACGCTCGTTCTGACCTTCCAGAACACACAACACGCTCGTTCTCCACTGCCAAAGAGGAGGCTCAAGACTTCTTTGAGAATCACACCAAAACACCCAACACACAAGGGGACAAGCCAATAGATCAAGGCTAACTCCAATATGTCTGGCTCAATACTCAGGTATACCATCCATGCACAATCACGAGGCATAGCTTCGGGCTATAATGCTGCCCTCAGCATAAGATAATGATGAGGACACCCGTTCAAGTAAATACAATAAACAATATTAATATTAATACTGAGTATTGTTCTTTGTTATTATGATATTGCCTGTGGTCCAGGACCTGGTTTCCCAAAGGATCCTATTCCCAACGATGAACTTAACCTAAGATGCTTCTGGGAAACCGGACCCAGGAAATGAATACAATGATGACACCACGCCAATTAATGAACAATGGACAATATAGTGAGGCTTTACACAGACTGGAGCTACTTCCTGGTCGGGCTACAGCCCATTGAATCACCGCATGGGAAAAAGATGCCAATAAAAAAAGGAAGAAATTCAACTAGATTACTTTTTTTAGGGGGGGGGGGGGATGCTACTGCTAAGGAGACATTGCCAATCTCATATGTGCTACTACACCGTATCTTTTAGTATTTGTCTTCCTGTTGATTGCTGTTCACCTTCGCTTTAGGGCAGGTTATTGAATTTTTCTCCCAGGAAGGACTTGGCCCACAGGCCATGACGAATGTTTGTGAGGATCTAGATGATAGACAGAATTTCCTGCCCATACCCTTTCCGTTTTCTGTATATAGCACCGTGCACATGAATGATTAATAAAAACGGAGGGCAAATGTATTTTTAAGGTGATATAAATCATATTGCTCAAAATACAGCCACAGTATGTTATTACTCCTACAGCTACAGTATGTTATTACTCCTACAGTATGTTAATACTCCTACAGCTACAGTATGTTATTACTCCTACAGCTACAGTATGTTATTACTCCTACAGTATGTTAATACTCCTACAGCTACAGTATGTTATTACTCCTACAGCTACAGTATGTTATTACTCCTACAGTATGTTATTACTCCTACAGTATGTTATTACTCCTACAGTATGTTATTACTCCTACAGCTACAGTATGTTATTACTCCTACAGTATGTTATTACTCCTACAGCTACAGTATGTTATTACTCCTACAGTATGTTATTACTCCTACAGTATGTTATTACTCCTACAGTATGTTATTACTCCTACAGCTACAGTATGTTATTACTCCTACAGTATGTTAATACTCCTACAGCTACAGTATGTTATTACTCCTGCAGCTACAGTATGTTATTACTCCTACAGTATGGTATTACTCCTACAACTACAGTATGTTATTACTCATACAGTATCTTATTACTCCTACAGCTACAGTATGTTATTACTCCTGCAGCTACAGTATGTTATTACTCCTACAGTATGTTATTACTCCTACAGCTACAGTATGTTATTACTGCTACAGTATGTTATTACTCCTGCAGTATGTTATTACTCCTACAGTATGTTATTACTCCTACAGCTACAGTATGTTATTACTCCTACAGCTACAGTATGTTATTACTCCTGCAGTATGTTATTACTCCTACAGCTACAGTATGTTATTACTCCTACAGTATGGTATTACTCCTACAGCTACAGTATGTTATTACTCCTACAGTATGTTATTACTCCTACAACTACAGTATGTTATTACTCCTACAGCTACAGTATGTTATTACTCCTACAGCTACAGTATGTTATTACTCCTGCAGTATGTTATTACTCCTACAGCTACAGTATGTTATTACTCCTACAGTATGGAATTACTCCTACAGCTACAGTATGTTATTACTCCTACAGTATGTTATTACTCCTACAACTACAGTATGTTATTACTCCTACAACTACAGTATGTTATTACTCCTGCAGTATGTTATTACTCCTACAGTATGTTATTACACCTACAACTACAGTATGTTATTACTCCTACAGCTACAGTATGTTATTACTCCTATAACTACAGTATGTTATTACAGCTACAGTATGTTATTACTCCTACAGCTACAGTATGTTATTACTCCTGCAGCTACAATATGTTATTACTCCTACAGCTACAATA
The DNA here is from genome assembly GCF_901001165.1 of Salmo trutta. Taxonomy (NCBI): domain Eukaryota; kingdom Metazoa; phylum Chordata; class Actinopteri; order Salmoniformes; family Salmonidae; genus Salmo; species Salmo trutta. The sequence continues at coordinate 41,246,563 of NC_042983.1, read as the reverse complement.
TGTTATTACTCCTGCAGTATCTTATTACTCCTACAGTATGTTATTACTCCTACAGCTACAGTATGTTATTACTCCTACAGTATGTTATTACTCCTACAGTATGTTATTACTCCTACAGCTACAGTATGTTATTACTCCTGCAGCTACAATATGTTATTACTCCTACAACTACAGTATGTTATTACTCCTACAGCGTCATTATGTTATTACTCCTACAGTATGGAATTACTCCTACACCTACAGTATGTTATTACAGCTACAGTATGTTATTACTCCTACAGCTACAGTATGTTATTACTCCTACACCTACAGTATGTTATTACAGCTACAGTATTTTATTACTCCTACAGCTACAGTATGGTATTACTCCTACAGTATGTTATTACTCCTACAGTATGTTATTACTCCTACAACTACAGTATGTTATTACTCCTACAGTATGTTATTACTCCTACAGCTACAGTATGTTATTACTCCTGCAGCTACAGTATGTTATTACTCCTACGGCTACAGTATGTTATTACTCCTGCAGCTACAGTATGTTATTACTGCTACAGTATGTTATTACTCCTACAGCTACAGTATGTTATTACTCCTACAGTATGTTAATACTCCTACAGCTACAGTATGTTATTACTCCTGCAGCTACAGTATGTTATTACTCCTACGGCTACAGTATGTTATTACTCCTACAGCTACAGTATGTTATTACTGCTACGGTATGTTATTACTCTTATAGCTACAGTATGTTATTACTGCTACAGTATGTTATTACTCCTACAGCTACAGTACGTTATTACTCCTACAGCTACAGTATGTTATTACTCCTACAGCTACAGTATGTTATTACTCCTACAGCTACAGTATTTTATTACTCTTACAGCTACAGTATGTTATTACCCCTACAGCTACAGCATGTTTTTACTCCTACAGATACAGTATGTTATTACTCCTACAGTATGTTATTACTCCTACAGCTACAGTATGTTTTTACTCCTACAGATACAGTATGTTATTACTCCTACAGATACAGTATGTTATTACTCCTACAGTATGTTATTACTCCTACAGTATGTTTTTACTCCTACAGATACAGTATGTTATTACCCGTACTTCTACAGTATGTTATTGACTGTTTAAGCAAATTTGTCATTTTTCCTTTCATTTGACTTTTTCTTCATTAGTCACACTAACTCACCAAGTTTGTTAACTGAACTGGAAAGGTCTTAGAATGTTTACTTATTTAATGTTTTACTGAAACAAGATTATCTGGTCTAATGAACCCAAGATTGAACTCTTTGGCCTGAATGCCAAGCGTCACATCTGGACGCAACCTGGCTCTATCCCTACGGTGAAGCATGGTGGTGGCAGCATCATGCTGTGGGGATGTTTTTTCAGCAGTAGGGACTGGGAGACTAGTCAGGATCGAGGGAAAGGTGAACGGAGCAAAGTACAGAGCGATCCTTGATGAAAACCTGCTCCAGAGCACTCAGGACCTCAGACTGCAGCGAAGGTTCACCTTTCAACAGGACAACGACCCTAAGCTCACAGCCAGGACAACACAGGAGAGGCTTCGGGACAAGTTTCTGAATGTCCTAGACTTGAACTCGATCGAACATCTCTGGAGAGACCTGAAAATAGCTGTGCAGCAACGTTCCCCATCCAACTTGACAGAGCGTTAGAGGATCTGCAGATAATAATGGGAGAAACTCCTCAAATACAGGTATGCCAAGTTTGTAGCGTCATACCCAAGAAGACTCGAGGCTGTAATGGCTGCCAAAGATGCTTCAACAAAGTACTGAGTAAAGTGTCTGAATACTTAATGTAAATGTGATATATATATATATATATATTTTTTTTACATTTACAAAAAACTCTAAAAACATGTTTTTGCTTCATCATTATGGGGTATTGTGTGTAGATTGATGAGAAAAAACAACTATTTAATCAATTTTATAATAAGGCTGTAATGTAAAACAATTTGGAAAAAGTCAAGGGGTCTGAATACTTTCCGAATGGTACACTTTCTACTCCAACAGGCATAAACTATTCTCCAGAATCGATTTAAAAAAAATTAAAACATCGAAATTGGACATATGAGCTTGTCTGACCACCACGCCTACTACTGCCATTTACACATTTCAGAGTCTCCTAAAAGAGCCACAAGTTGCCGTTTCAACGTTTCATTACTACAAAATCCTACATTCTGTCATCAATTCGAAATTGAACTAAATTAGATAATATGGATCAATAGAAATTCAGTCGATGACCCCCGGATTCTATGGGATGCCACGAAAGTTTTTACAAAAAAATAATGCAAATGCATTTGCATCTGGGTTGAATAAATCCCAATTAAAGAAGATATCAGAATTGGAAATATTGTTAACATCGTTAGAGTGTTCTCAACAAAAACTGTTTTCAGACCAGGTAGATATTCTTTCCAAAGTCAATACAAAACTTAATTTATGGATAAGACAAAGATCAGAATTTGCCATCCATTGAGTTGGACTGAACCATTCATTCCATGGTAATCATCCTAGTCGATTACTGGCCAACAAGCTAGGCAGTAATGATCAATTAGCTGACATAGCAAATATTAAATCTGAAACCAAATGAATCAATCAAATATTCTCCCGCTTCTATAAAGAACTTTACTCCTCTGATTGTAAATCCAAACCATGCCAGACTAAGTCCTTTCTAAAATAATTAAGAAGTCCTCTTCTCTCAACAGAGGAAGCTGCCTCGGTGGGTGCCCAAATATCTCGAAATTATGCCCGAATAAATTAAGCCCAAATCTCTCTCAAATTTTGAATCAATTAGTTCTACTATTGCTCTAAATGATTAACACAGCCATTCACAAAGGTTAATTTAGGAGAGATGTGAATACAGCACTAATTCCGCTTTTAGAAGATAAAGGTAAGGAAGTCACTGTGTTCTCACCAAGTGGTTTAGACATGATTCTTCCCATTATTTTTGATTAACAAAAAATATTAAACTATTTTCCAAAATGTTGTCGTCTCGTCTCGAAACCACATGGACCAAAGCAGTTTTTGTTAAAAATGTTTATCTTCGGATAACCTCCGTCCACTGTTACATATCTTAAATGCTTCGTCAGAAACAACAGCTCATTGGGCTGCTTTATCTCTAGATGTAGAAAGAGATTTTGATAGACTAGAATGGTCATATCTCTGGTCTGAACATATGGGAATTGGCTCCAATTTCATTCATATGATTAAGATCCTATATGCCAATCCATCATAACAGGCAATAACGGCTCTGCTTCGTTCAGAGCCACTTGAAGCCGCAGACACGGTGATACGATTTGTTCTTTGCTATTTTTATTATCCATGGAACTCCTGGCCGAGGCAATTTGTCAATCGAAGGAAATAACACCAATTTCCCTAAAATCTACTGATCACGTCATCTCATTATACAAAGACAATATTTTACTATAGCTAGACAATGTATCTCAATCATTCCCAATCACACATTAAAGATTATAGATACATTCAGTTTAATCTCAATTTCTAAGATTAAATCAAACCAAATCAGCCCTACTTCCTATCAAGACCCTGATGGAGGACTCCGTCTCTAGTTATGTAGTCACAATTGTTTCCCATTTTAAATATTTGGGAGTAGATAACTAACTTAGATAACTAAAACAACTAACTAACTAACTAACTAACTAACTAACTAACTAACTAACTAAAAAAACAATGGCAGAAACTTTAAGAGAAATCAATCAATCCAACCTCAGTAGATGAACTAACAAAAGAGCTGTTTTAACCATCAGAATATCTATTGTCGATATCTATTGCTTAATTTCTGTAGTTTAATGCTTCCCATTTTCTTATTTTTATTTAACCCTTATTTTACCTGGTAAATTGACTGAGAACACATTCTCACTTTCAGCAACGGCCTGGGGAATAGTTACAGGGGAGAGGAGGGGGATGAATGAGCCAATTGAAAGCTGGGGATGATTAGGTGACCATGATGGTACGAGGGACAGGAATAGGATGGGAGGTTGGTGGAATAGGATGGGAGGTTGGTGGAATAGGATGGGAGGTTGGTGGAATAGGATGGGAGGTTGGTGGAATAGGACGGGAGGTTGGTGGAATAGGATGGGAGGTTGGTGGAATAGGATGGGAGGTTGGTGGAATAGGATGGGAGGTTGGTGGAATAGGATGGGAGGTTGGTGGAATAGGACGGGAGGTTGGTGGAATAGGATGGGAGGTTGGTGGAATAGGATGGGAGGTTGGTGGAATAGGACGGGAGGTTGGTGGAATAGGATGGGAGGTTGGTGGAATAGGATGGGAGGTTGGTGGAATAGGACGGGAGGTTGGTGGAATAGGATGGGAGGTGGTGGAATAGGATGGGAGGTTGGTGGAATAGGATGGGAGGTTGGTGGAATAGGACGGGAGGTTGGTGGAATAGGATGGGAGGTTGGTGGAATAGGATGGGAGGTTGGTGGAATAGGATGGGAGGTTGGTGGAATAGGATGGGAGGTTGGTGGAATAGGACGGGAGGTTGGTGGAATAGGACGGGAGGTTGGTGGAATAGGACGGGAGGTTGGTGGAATAGGATGGGAGGTTGGTGGAATAGGACGGGAAGTTGGGGAGATGGGATGGGAGGATGGGGAGTTGGGAGATTGGGGAGATGGGAGGTTGGGGAGGTGGGAGGTTTGGGAGATGGGAGGTTGGGGAGGTGGGAGGTTGGGAAGATGGGAGGTTGGGGAGATGGGAGGTTGGGGAGGTGGGAGGTTGGGAAGATGGGAGGTTGGGGAGATGGGAGGTTGGGGAGATGGGAGATTGGGGAGATGGGAGGTTGGGGAGATGGGAGGTTGGGGAGATGGGAGGTTGGGGAGATAGGATGGGAGGTTGGGGAGATGGGAGGTTGGGGAGGTGGGGTGGGAGGTTGGGGAGATGGGGTGGGAGGTTGGGGAGATGGGAGGTTGGGGAGATGGGAGGTTGGGGAGGTGGGAGGTTGGGGAGGTGGGAGGATGGGGAGATGGGAGGATGGGGAGATGGGAGGTTGGGGAGGTGGGAGATTGGGAATATGGGAGGTTGGGGAGATGGGAGGTTGGGGAGATGGGAGGTTGGGGAGATGGGAGGTTGGGGAGATAGGATGGGAGGTTGGGGAGATGGGAGGTTGGGGAGGTGGGGTGGGAGGTTGGGGAGATGGGGTGGGAGGTTGGGGAGATGGGAGGTTGGGGAGATGGGAGGTTGGGGAGATGGGAGATTAGGGGAGATGGGAGGTTGGGGAGATGGGAGGTTGGGGAGATGGGAGATTGGGGAGATGGGAGGTTGGGGAGATGGGAGGTTAGGGGAGATGGGAGCTCGGGGAGGTGGGATGGGAGCTTGGGGAGATGGGAGGTTGGGGAGATGGGATGGGAGGTTGGGGAGATGGGAGGTTGGGGAGATGGGAGGTTGGGGAGATGGGAGGTTAGGGGAGATGGGAGGTTGGATGGGAGGTTGGGGAGATGGGAGGTTGGGGAGATGGGATGGGAGGTTGGGGAGATGGGAGGTTGGGGGTGGAGGCTCACATCTTTCTGGTTATTTGCCTTTACATACTACATGTTTTTGTTGTTGTTTTACTCTGTAATATGATCACAACTTTAAAAAGTTTTTTTTTTTTGTGGCAGCCCACATGTTAAGGAGTGTGTGCGTATGTGTGTGTGTGTGTGTGTGTGTGTGTGTGTGTGTGTGTGTGTGTGTGTGTGTGTGTGTGTGTGTGTGTGTGAGTTGGGCTAATAAATGTGTCATACAGTACTTTACCTGCACACACTTTTCCATCGGCATAGTAACCGCGAGGACAGGTGGACACACAGTGTCCGTCCAGCAGCAGAGAGTCAGAGTCCTTACAGCTCTCACAGTGGTCAGGGGTCCCCGAGCAAGACAGGCAGTCCCTCTGGCACTGGACTGTTACACACACACACACAAACACACACACACACACACACACAAACACACACACACACACAACAGGTAGAGAGAGAGAGATATTGAGAAGCTGAGTGTGTTCTAATTTGGCTATTGAGAGTCTTATTGGCTGCCTGTGGCAGTCTGATTACCTTATTGGCTGCCAGTGGCTGTCTGATTACCTTATTGGCTGCCAGTGGCTGTCTGATTACCTTATTGGCTGCCAGTGGCTGTCTGATTACCTTATTGGCTGCCAGTGTCTGATTACCTGTGACCTATTCCTTACTTTGTTGAGAATAGAATGGGCCAGTATTTAACTAGAGCCAGACTCCATTCCACACACAGACACTGAACACTACTTAACAATATAACGCTAGTTAGCATCAGCATTAGATATAAACTACCTCTAACTTCCTTCATACTGGACACAGAGACATAACAATGGTATCCAGGAGTCCATCTGACTCTGGGGATGTAGATAAAGGGCCTCATTGCCAACATCCCAAAGTATCCCTTTATAGGATAGGTTTAGGGTTTTGAGGTTAGGGTTAAGAGTTTTGGGGTCAGGGTTCTGGTTAAGGTTCTGGTTAGAGGTGTTTGGGTAGTGTTAGGGGTAGGGTTAAGGTTTTGGGAAAATAGGATTTTTAATGGTCAAACATTTTTACTCCCCAAAAAGTCGAGAAATGTCATGAAAATAAAGCTGTATGTGTGTGTGTGTGTGTGTGTGTGTGTGTGTGTGTGTGTGTGTGTGTGCATGCGTGCGTGCGTGCGTGTGTGTGTGTGTGAGAGAGAGAGAGAGACTCTTACCCTGTTTACACTCAGGGCAGCAGGTTCCCTGGTGGGGTACAGCCAAAGTTCCCAGGGGGCAGATGGGACAGGTCATCAGGTAACAGGTCACCCTGCCTTCACGACACTCACATTCCCTACAGGGGCCCTCACTCCATCTCTCCTGGTTCTAGAGGGAGATAGGGGAGAAGGAGAGAAGGGGAAGGAAGGGGGAAGGGTGGTGAGGGGGAGAGGTGAAGAGAAAGAGAGAGAAAGAAAGGGAGGGAGAGAGAGAGAGAGAGAGGGGGGGAGGGCAAGGGAGAACGAGAGAGAGAGAGAGAGGGAGGGGGAGATCCAGAGAGAGGGAGAGAAAGAGAGATAGATGAGAGGGAGAGCGGGGTGGAGAGTGGAGAGAGCGAGAAAGGGAGAGACAGAGACAGAAAAATGGAGAGACAGAGAAAAGGTGAGACAGAAACAGAGAAAAGGAGAGACAGAGACAGAGACAGAGAAAAGGAGAGACAGAGACAGAGAAAAGGAGAGACAGAGACAGAGAAAAGGAGAGACAGAGACAGAGAAAAGGAGAGACAGAAACAGAGACAGAGAAAAGGTGAGACAGAGACAGAGAAAAGGAGAGACAGAAACAGAGACAGAGAAAAGGTGAGACAGAGACAGAGAAAAGGAGAGACAGAGCCAGAGACAGAGAAAAGGTGAGACAGAGACAGAGAAAAGGAGAGACAGAAACAGAGACAGAGAAAAGGTGAGACAGAGACAGAGAAAAGGAGAGACAGAGACAGAGAAAATGAGAGACAGAAACAGAGAAAAGGAGAGACAGAAACAGAGAAAAGGAGAGACAGACAGAGAAAAGGAGAGACAGAGACAGAGAAAAGGTGAGACAGAGACAGAGACAGAGAAAGAGTGAGACAGAGACAGAGACAGAGAAAAGGTGAGACAGAAACAGAGAAAAGGTGAGACAGAGACAGAGAAAAGGTGAGACAGAGACAGAGAAAAGGTGAGACAGAGACAGAGAAAAGGAGAGACAGAAACAGAGAAAGGGAGAGACAGAGACAGAGAAAGGGGAAAAGACAACGATTTTTATGAGATTTGAATGATACACTGAAACAATTGGCACTTTGGGTAGATTTCAAATACCTTGACTGGTTAACCAAGTGATACGGTATACATTACCACTAGTGGTCTCTGTGGTTTCCCTGAGGACTGATCAGAGTCTGAGTAGACACAGGAGGTCTTCAAGGACTGACACTCAGGACAACACTTCCCTGGTAGGTGGACCAGCTCTGAACCCTGTTTGGAAGAGCAAACAACACGTGAGTGTTTGTGCTCCATATGTCTGTCTCTCCTTCTCCCTCTCTACCTGCTCCATCTGTCTCTCTCTCCTTCTCCCTCTCTACCTGCTCCATCCTGTCTCTCCTTCTCCCTCTCTACCTGCTCCATCTCCTGTCTCTCCTTCTCCCCTCTACCTGCTCCATCCTGTCTCTCCTTCTCCCTCTCTACCTGCTCCATCTGTCTGTCTCTCCTTCTCCCTCTCTACCTGCTCCATCTGTCTCTCTCTCCTTCTCCCTCTCTACCTGCTCCATCTATCTGTCTCTCCTTCTCCCCCTCTACCTGCTCCATCCTGTCTCTCCTTCTCCCCCTCTACCTGCTCCATCTGTCTGTCTCTCCTTCTCCCTCTCTACCTGCTCCATCTGTCTGTCTCTCCTTCTCCCTCTCTACCTGTTCCATCTGTCTGTCTCTCCTTCTCCCTCTCTACCTGCTCCATCCTGTCTCTCCTTCTCCCTCTCTACCTGTTCCATCCTGTCTCTCCTTCTCCCTCTCTACCTGCTCCATCCTGTCTCTCCTTCTCCCTCTCTACCTGTTCCATCTGTCTGTCTCTCCTTCTCCCTCTCTACCTGCTCCATCCTGTCTCTCCTTCTCCCTCTCTACCTGCTCCATCTGTCTGTCTCTCCTTCTCCCTCTCTACCTGCTCCATCCTGTCTCTCCTTCTCCCTCTCTACCTGCTCCAGCTGTCTGTCTCTCCTTCTCCCTCTCTACCTGTTCCATCTGTCTGTCTCTCCTTCTCCCTCTCTACCTGCTCCATCCTGTCTCTCCTTCTCCCTCTCTACCTGTTCCATCTGTCTGTCTCTCCTTCTCCCTCTCTACCTGCTCCATCTGTCTCTCTCTCCTTCTCCCTCTCTTCCCTCTACCTGCTCCATCTGTCTGTCTCTTCTTCTCTTCCCTCTACCTGCTCCATCTGTCTGTCTCTTCTTCTCTTCCCTCTACCTGCTCCATCTGTCTGTCTCTTCTTCTCTTCCATCTACCTGCTCCATCTGTCTGTCTCTTCTTCTCCCTCTCTACCTGTTCCATCCTGTCTCTTCTTCTCCCTCTCTACCTGCTCCATCTGTCTGTCTCTTTTTCTCTCCCTCTCTACCTGTTCCATCCTGTCTCTCCTTCTCTCCCTCTCTACCTGCTCCATCTGTCTGTCTCTTTTTCTCTCCCTCTCTACCTGCTCCAGCTGTCTGTCTCTCCTTCTCTTCCCTCTACCTGCTCCATCTGTCTGTCTCTCCTTCTCCCCCTCTACCTGCTCCATCTGTCTGTCTGTCTCTCCTTCTCCCTCTCTACCTGCTCCATCTGTCTGTCTCTCCTTCTCCCCCTCTACCTGCTCCATCTGTCTGTCTCTCCTTCTCCCTCTCTACCTGCTCCATCTGTCTGTCTCTCCTTCTCCCTCTCTACCTGCTCCATCTGTCTGTCTCTCCTTCTCCCTCTCTACCTGCTCCATCTGTCTGTCTCTCCTTCTCCCTCTCTACCTGCTCCATCTGTCTGTCTCTCCTTCTCCCTCTCTACCTGCTCCATCTGTCTGTCTCTCCTTCTCCCTCTCTACCTGCTCCATCTGTCTGTCTCTCCTTCTCCCTCTCTACCTGCTCCATCCTGTCTCTCCTTCTCCCTCTCTACCTGCTCCATCTGTCTGTCTCTCCTTCTCCCTCTCTACCTGCTCCATCCTGTCTCTCCTTCTCCCTCTCTACCTGCTCCATCTGTCTGTCTCTCCTTCTCCCTCTCTACCTGCTCCATCTATCTGTCTCTCCTTCTCCCTCTCTACCTGCTCCATCCTGTCTCTCCTTCTCCCTCTCTACCTGCCCCATCCTGTCTCTCCTTCTCCCTCTCTACCTGCTCCATCTGTCTGTCTCTCCTTCTCCCTCTCTACCTGCTCCATCCTGTCTCTCCTTCTCCCTCTCTACCTGCTCCATCCTGTCTCTCCTTCTCCCTCTCTACCTGTTCCATCCTGTCTCTCCTTCTCCCTCTCTACCTGCTCCATCTGTCTCTGTTTCATCTTTCTCTCCTTCCACCTCTTTGTATTCTCTCTCTCCCTCTTTCCTTCAGTCCAAAGGAATCTATCCTTAGTCTATTTAGTCAACTACCGCCAATAGAAAGATGCCATTTACATTCATGGGGAAAATCCCTGTCTGCGTCCCAAATGGCAACCTATTCCCTACATAGTACACTACTTTATACCCGAGCCATGTAGTGCACTATGTAGGGAATAGGGTGCCTTTTGGAACGCAGGCCCTGTTTGTTTCTGTTATATGACCTTGGTTGATTGCTATTGCCATGGTTGGAAGGAACTAGAGGCAAAGCACCCGGGTATTAATAGAATTTGAGAATAAACTACCGGAACATTCTGCCTTCATATAAAATATATAACAAACAATTGAATGTTAGTCTTGTTGAAAGAATTGCTATTGTTTTGATGATGTTGCTGTGTGTGAAACAGTCCATGTTAAAGCCATATAGTTTGCCATTCATTTCAGTCATTTACTGTTAAATGAAATGGTGAAAGTATCTCCTCGGAAACAGAACAAGCAGATGATTATTGTGTTTTTCAGATCCATATGTGTGTAACTTCTCTAGGCATCTCTAGTCATGCTGTGTGACCTTGGCCAATCTGATCTGGAGTCAGTCCAACGACGCTGCTTTTCCTTTAATGAATACTTAACAGGCTGTTTACTGCATTACACAATGATTAATGATGAGGGACTAATAACACGTGCTAAGAATATTAAAGTTGTTTTATTTCTGTTTAACTTTAATGTCTGACTAGAAATTTTTTTTTTTAAATTTTTGTAAATTTAAATGTGACTCTTACCGTGTGAAAATAATCAAAACGTGTGTTTATTTGTTTACAGATGCACTATGCAGAAATCGCTCCGCCATTTCCTGGTTGAGAAAATTCGAATCGTTCGCCCTAATTTCAGTTCGTGTGACAAAACAAGCAAAGTATAGTGTAGAGAATCGTTGTAGCATCTAAACCGCTGTGAAATATATTTTCCATAACCAAAAAATATTGTATTTTCAGCTGTTTGAAGCTGATGTACAAAACCACAAGTAAAAGATGCAAAAATAAAACTTAAGAACAGGAAACATAGAAATAACACACATAGAACAGATCTACCGCTTCTTAGAACTTGCTTTCAATGAGAATAACAGATCTACGGTTTTAACTGACATTTCTATGTGAATTTGGTCGGGATCGCCCCCCCCCAAAAAACGACCTATTTATTGCGGCTTTAACTTGAAAGACTGATAAGGTAGAAAAAGCGATTTATGTTTATTCCACATGTATCTTGCCCTAACCCTTTTCATTCCAGTGCTATGGATCTTACGGGTCTTATGGAATCGAGCTTTTAAAGCTTTTGAAGTCAGAACATTTGAAATACTCTAGAGTAAAATTCACTGTATTTCAAGCCTGTGTTTGTACTTCTTTTGCCCCCATAAAACTCCTGCCACAGACTCTTGTATGGTTCTGTATGTAGGCCAAGCAATCTACTGATCTAGTAAATAATGTGTTATAATGAAGGGAGATATCCATGATGAATCCTCTATGTTACATCCTGGTTTAACATTTTTATTTATTCAACAACAACAACAACAAAAAACGGCAGCCAGTAGGAATGCAGATAAAACGTTATATGTTCTATTTATTTTCAGTGGGGTTTGGTCTACCGTCGGGCATTCGACTCGGGCACACTGGGCTCTCTGGCAGAGGACCCGTCCACTCTCGCAGGTGCAAAACTCGCAGTCGGTTGTATTCCACATGTCACCGTGGTAACGGACGGTGAGCTCGTACAGGCAGCTGCCCTTGGCGGCAACACACTCGTCACAACACCGCCCCGCCCTCTTCACTTTGGTCTGGCCCTGCAAGGGATCATGGGAAGGGTCGGAAACACTTTATAATAACTTTCACGAATAAGCAATAATAAATGAATTATAAATAGTGTACATCAGGGTTCCCCAATTTGGCTCACGGGGGGTTTTATTTGGCCCCCAAATTTCATTGTTAGACATAAAAGACTAAAAACACCAGGACATCAGCTCCAAGTGATTTTAAATCTGTTCCCACACAAGACACATGTTACCGTTATACAAATGTAAGCAAGGTTTGACATTATTATGTTTTAGTCAAATATAATATCTGTTTGAGCTTCTTGTGGTCCATTTGCAGTCTACAAATGATTTGTAATTATCTTCCGGCCACACTGACCATCCGCTCAAGAAAAGATCTGCCCCGAGGTAGTAACAGATAATAACATCCATAGACACTTTCTGTGTATCTGGTGTTCATGCTACTAATATACGGGGTAGACAGGCAATCAGACAGACAGACAGACAGGCAGGCAGGCAGGCAGGCAGGCAGGCAGGCAGGCAGGCAGGCAGACAGGCAGACAGACAGACAGACAGACAGACAGACAGACAGACAGACAGACAGACAGACAGACAGACAGACAGACAGACAGTACTGACCTTCTCACAGGTCCTGGGTGGACAGGTGTGTGTGTGACAGCGAGACTGGCCCCGATCACACACACACCTGGTGCAGCCGCTCTTCTGCCACTGCTCACCATGCTGCAGACACACACGCACACACACACATACACACACACAGACACACAGACACACGCACACGCACACACACACACACACACACAGACACACACACACACACACACACAGGACACGCACACACACACAGACACACGCACACACACACACACACAGACATAACTTTCCCTTACACAACACTGTGTAAGTACAACAACTACCACAGTGGCAGAGTTAACCTGTTTTCTCCATTCACTACATGACATGAACAATACAGAGAGAGAGAGAAGGTTTTAATCTCAGTGCAACCTACAGTGGACAGTGGACAGTGGACACTGGACGTTGGGCAGTGGGCAGTGGACAGTGGACGTTGGGCAGTGGGCAGTGGACGGTGGGCAGTGGACGTTGGGCAGTGGACAGTGGGCAGTGGACGTTGGGCAGTGGGCAGTGGGCAGTGTGCAGTGGACGTTGGGCAGTGGACAGTGGACAGTGGGCAGTGGACAGTGGACGTTGGGTAGTGGACAGTGGGCAGTGGACGTTGGGCAGTGGGCAGTGGGCAGTGGGCAGTGGACAGTGGGCAGTGGGCAGTGGGCAGTGGACGTTGGGCAGTGGACAGTGGGCAGTGGACAGTGGACAGTGGGCAGTGGGCAGTGGGCAGTGGACAGTGGGCAGTGGGCAGTGGGCAGTGGGCAGTGGGCAGTGGACAGTGGGCAGTGGGAAGTGGGCAGTGGACAGTGGGAAGTGGGAAGTGGGCAGTGGACAGTGGGAAGTGGGAAGTGGGCAGTGGACAGTGGACAGTGGGAAGTGGACAGTGGGAAGTGGACAGTGGGCAGTGGGCAGTGGGAAGTGGGCAGTGGGCAGTGTTGCCTGGGCTGAGTATAACAGTTCTTAGGTAAACAAAAACAAACCCACTATTGAATGGTGGTGCGACACAAACACACACACACACACACACACACGCACGCACGCACAGACACACACACACACACACACTGAGAAGTTCTAGTACCTTGTACTCCTTCCCAGCAGACAGGCAGGAGGTGGAGAAACACTGTGGACAGCACTGTCCAGGTTGGATCACCAGACTCTCATGCTATTGGAGAGAAACACACGTCAGTGTGTGTGTGTGTGTGTGTGTGTGTGTGTGTGTGTGTGTGTGTGTGTGTGTGTGTGTGTGCGTGTGTGTGCGTATGTGCGTGCGTGTGTGTGCATGTGTGTGCGTGTGTGTGTGTGTGTGTCCTTGTGCGTGTGTGTGTGTGTATGTGTGTGTGTGTGTGTGTGTGTGTGTGTGTGTGTGTGTGTGTGTGTGTGTGTGTGTGTGTGTGTGTGTGTGTGTAACAGTCGTACTAACCTGTTTGCAGACGACAGGCTGACACTCTGCGGTGAAGCACTGAGGAAGTCTGTTCATACACACACACTTAGAGCACGGGCTGGGCCTCCACTCCTCCCCATCCCTGTACTCATGGTCCTCCCAGGAACAGGATGCTGTGGACAGACACACACACACACACACACACACACACACACACACACACACACACACACACACAGACACACACACACACACACACACACACACACACACACACACACGGAGACACACTGTAAGTACAGTAAAGAGCAAAGTTGTGGTTTGTTTTTGTGTGTGTGTGAGTGTGTGTGTGAGTGTGTGAGTGAGTGTGTGAGTGAGTGAGTGTGTGAGTGCGTGTGTGTGTGTGTGTATAGTCACTATATGCATTAGAGAGGTGCTCAGTTAGAAACCCAGCTAACATCCTGGGTGTTATATTATGGATCCGGCAGTGGAGTGGACAGTCCCAGGGGTCCTTAACACAGGAACAAAAGTCCTGAAGAGCAAGTGGAGTCAGAGATACTTCAACTCATACGTTTCATAACATCTATCTAGCTAGCATGTAGCATGTAGCATCTAACTATCATCTCATGCTACAGTACGTTAGCAAAGGTTCCTGTGCATACGCTAACGCTAACGCTAACTCGCTCAACAACTACCCCTACTTTGCATGTAGATCACGTCTTGTCAATTTACACAGACAAACCCGGCTAGGAAAAAACTACTGAGAAGAAATGCAACCTGAAGACGAGGTAAAAGCCTTAAAGGAGACAATATCAAGTTTTTTAGCAAGCAGCAAAAGGGAAATTCCCTTGTTCAGGCGCTAGCTATCTAGCTAGCCGCCTTGCGTAGAGCTGCAGAAGGCACCACAGCACATATATAATACATCTGACAGATACGGGAGCTAACCTGAGGCAACCTTCATTCTCTGTGAAAACCTACCTCCACGGCGGGCACATTTGGGGCAGCAGTCTCCGGCGGGGGTGAAGGCGATCTGGTCTGGGGGGCAGCTGAGAGGAGGACAGGGTCTCTGACTACAGGATACGCTACCCCCAGAACACACACACACCTGGCACTGAGAGACACTCCACTGACTGTCATGCTGTGGGGAGGAGGGGGTAGTGTTTTATTAGATTTTATTCAACACGTATTTAACCAGGTAAGTCAATTAAGAACAAATTATTGTTTACAATGTGAGAGGGAGGGAGGGAGGGAGGGAGGGAGGGAGGGAGGGAGGGAGGGTGGGAGGGGAGGGAGGGGTTGGAGAGGTGAGAGGCTTAGAACAGAGACAGAACAACAAAATGGGAAGGGGAGAGGAGAGGAGAGGAGAGGAGAGGAGAGGAGAGGAGAGGAGAGGAGAGGAGAGGAGGGGGGAAGGAGAGGAGAGGAGAGGAGAGGAGAGGAGAGGAAAGGAGAGGAGAGGAGAGGAGAGGAGAGGAGAGGAGAGGAGAGGAGAGGAGAGGAGAGGAGAGGAGAGAGAGAATATGAACAG
The DNA here is from genome assembly GCF_901001165.1 of Salmo trutta. Taxonomy (NCBI): domain Eukaryota; kingdom Metazoa; phylum Chordata; class Actinopteri; order Salmoniformes; family Salmonidae; genus Salmo; species Salmo trutta. The sequence goes on along the minus strand of NC_042983.1, from coordinate 41,231,172 downwards.
AGAGAGAGAGAGAGAAAGAGGAGAAGGAACATGTGATCTTGACCACTAGCTGTATTCTATAAGTCGCTAGTATCTCAACTCCCTATAGCCTCAACCCTAAACAAATGAATAACAACACAAATTAACATTCTATCCTTATACCACATACATGTAGCCTGTTAGTCAACCCACTACATTTTCTCACGCTTCTCTCCTCCGCTCTCCCCTTCAGCAACTCAGTTAGCTAAGCCTTGAAAGGGCCCAGGAGGATCCTCTAAAAACTCAGCCTCAGTAGGCCTTGTAAAAGTGTGAAAGACGCTTGACTCTTAAGCGACACCAATGGAATTCTAAACTCTGGCCAAGGTGGCTTGTTCTACTTAAAAATACCTCAGGTCAACCAACTCTGTGAGTAGGCAAAAGTGGAGACTAACAAGAAAGCAATTGTGCATTAGGCAGAGTGGATAAGAGAGGGAAGAGAGAGGAGAGGGACATAGGTAGAGGAGAGGAATGGAGAGGGAAGAGAGAGGAGAGGGACATAGGTAGAGGAGAGGAATGGAAGGAGGATAAGAGAGGGAAGAGAGAGGAGAGGGGCGGTGGTAGAGGAGAGGATAAGAGAGGGAAGAGAGAGGAGAGGGGCGGTGGTAGAGGAGAGGATAAGAGAGGGAAGAGAGAGGAGAGGGGCGGTGGTAAAGGAGAGGATAAGAGAGGGAAGAGAGAGGAGAGGGGCGGTGGTAGAGGAGAGGATAAGAGAGGAAAGAGAGAGGAGAGGGGCGGAGGTAGAGGAGAGGATAAGAGAGGGAAGAGAGAGGAGAGGGGCGGAGGTAGAGGAGAGGAGGGGGAGGAGGATAAGAGGAGGGGAAAGGAGGGGAGACAGCAGATAATTTCTCTGGTCCTCCACAGCGTTACGTGTCATTGACTGACCCCATAAACAGCTTCATCATGCTGACAAGCGCCCTGAGAGGAGGGCAGGCATTCAGGACAACACTGGTTGGGAGGGATCCTCAACCGGTCTCCCTGTATAGAGAGACAGAGGCAATACAGTATTAGTGAGTCTGATAATGCAGAATGTAAGAGGAAGCCACACTAATAAAACAAACACATATTTGCTTTTCTTTTCTTACTGACTTTACTGCTTTATTGGAGGAAGTTGTACTTACCATGACTGAGATATGTGGTTGTCTTAACTACAGCAGCTACTGTATGTTGAGATGACTGCCTTAGATAAATCGCCCTAGATAAATCGTCTGCTAAATGACTCATATGTCTGATGTAACACTGGGTGTTGTAGAGAAAGGCCAGCCTGTACACAGTATGCTGTTTTCACATCTGCATCACACCATCCACTTATACTGTACCATCCATCCACACTATGCATCCACACCATGAATCCACACCATCCATCCACACCATCCATCCACACTATCCATCCACAACATCCATCTATACCCTCTACACCATCAATACCATATAAACCATCTATATTATATATACCAAATATACTATAAATATCATCTATACAATATACACCATCTATACCATCTATACCATCTATACACCATCTATACACCATCTATACCATCTATACCATCTATACCATCTATACCATATACACCATCTATACCATCTATACCATCTATACACCATCTATACCATCTATACACCATCTATACCATATACACCATCTATACCATCTATACACCATATACACCATCTATACCATCTATACACCATCTATACCATCTATACCATCTATACCATCTATACCATCTATACCATATACACCATCTATACCATATACACCATCTATACCATATACACCATCTATACCATCTATACCATCTATACCATCTATACCATATACACCATCTATACCATATACACCATCTATACCATCTACACCATATACACCATCTATACACCATCTATACCATCTATACCATCTATACCATCTATACCATCTACACCATCTATACCATCTATACCATATACACCATCTATACCATCTATACCATCTACACCATCTATACCATCTATACCATCTACACCATCTATACCATCTATACCATATACACCATCTATACCATCTATACCATCTATACCATCTACACCATCTATACCATCTATACCATATACACCATCTATACCATCTATACCATATACACCATCTATACACCATCTATACCATCTATACACCATCTATACCATCTATACCATCTATACCATCTATACCATCTATACCATCTATACACCATCTATACCATCTATACCATATACACCATCTATACCATCTATACCATCTATACCATCTATACCATCTATACCATCTATACCATATACACCATCTATACCATATACACCATCAATACCATATACATCATCTATACCATCTATACACCATCTATACCATATACACCATCAATACCATATAAACCATCTATATTATATATACCAAATATACTATAAATATCATCTATACAATATACACCATATACATCATCTATACCATCTACACCATCTATACCATATACATCATCTATACCATATACACCATCTATACCATCTATACCATCTATACACCATCTACACCATCTATACCATCTACACCATCTATACCATCTATACCATATACACCATCTATACCATCTATACCATCTATACCATCTATACCATCTACACCATCTATACCATCTATACCATCTATACCATCTATACACCATCTATACCATATACACCATCTATACCATCTATACCATCTATACACCATCTATACCATCTATACCATATACACCATCTATACCATCTATACCATCTATACCATCTATACCATCTATACCATATACACCATCTATACCATCTATACCATCTATACCATCTATACCATATACACCATCTATACACCATCTATACCATCTATACCATCTATACCATATACACCATCTATACCATCTATACCATATACACCATCTATACCATCTATACCATCTATACCATATACACCATCTATACCATCTATACCATATACACCATCTATACCATATACACCATCTATACCATATACACCATCTATACCATATACATCATCTATACCATATACACCATCTATACCATATACACCATCTATACCATCTATACCATATACACCATCTATACCATATACACCATCTATACCATATACACCATCTATACCATATACACCATCTATACCATATACACCATCTATACCATCTATACCATATACACCATCTATACCATATACACCATCTATACCATATACACCATCTATACCATATACACCATCTATACCATCTATACCATCTATACCATCTATACCATCTATACCATCTATACCATATACACCATCTATACCATATACACCATCTATACCATCTATACCATATACACCATCTATACCATCTATACACCATCTATACCATCTATACCATATACACCATCTATACCATCTATACCATATACACCATCTATACCATCTATACCATCTATACCATATACACCATCTATACCATATACACCATCTATACCATATACACCATCTATACCATATACATCATCTATACCATATACACCATCTATACCATATACACCATCTATACCATCTATACCATATACACCATCTATACCATCTATACCATCTACACCATCTATACCATCTATACCATCTATACACCATCTATACCATCTATACCATCTATACCATATACACCATCTATACCATATACACCATCTATACCATCTATACCATCTATACCATCTATACCATCTATACCATCTATACCATCTATACCATATACACCATCTATACCATCTATACCATCTATACCATCTATACACCATCTATACCATATACACCATCTATACCATCTATACCATCTATACACCATCTATACCATATACACCATATATACCATCTATACACCATCTATACCATCTATACACCATCTATACCATCTATACCATCTATACACCATCTATACCATCTATACACCATCTATACCATCTATACCATCTATACCATCTATACCATCTATACCATCTATACCATCTATACCATATACACCATATAAGAGAGTCCCTCCCTCCCTCCCTCCCTCCCTCCCTCTGTTATCTTACCCTCTGGTAGTCACAGTGTGGGTTGAGGCAGGTATCAAGTTGACAGACGGTGATGTCGCTGAAGCATTGACACTCCTGACAGGAGTCCGGTCTCCACAAGGTGTTGTTCTGCGGACACAAATAACAAAGTTCCTGACTTCAAGTTCCAACAACAAAAAAAGGTAAGTCATATTTCCTGTGTAAAAGCCACTAATTCCAAGCGAGACAGTTAAACACATAATGTAGCAGTTAGTTAAATAAACAGCAGGTCTTGGGTTGAATTATACTGCCCATTTGTATCATACGTCACAATATAAAAAAAAAAATGCAAGTCTTTCCATTGGCCGTCCTGTGGGTTTCTATCCATTTGCATACAACAGTGATTGAAACAGGCTTCTAAAGTACCGGACGCACATCTGCTGTCAGACACTCTTTGTGTCTTTATCTTAGTCCAAAAAAAACAAAAAAAACATACTCACTCTGGTATGCGTATTATTGACAGCAATAAAAGTCCTGAAATAGTACAGATAAACGGGGATGTTTCAAACTAAAAGGCAGTGGAACCCTTTGAGAATGCAGAGTGGTTGGACAATCTTTATAGCCTCTCTACTGTATATAGCCTCTCTACTGTTATAGCCTCTCTACTGTATATAGCCTCTCTACTGTATATAGCCTCTCTACTGTATATAGCCTCTACTGTTATAGCCTCTCTACTGTATATAGCCTGTCTACTGTATATAGCCTGTCTACTGTATATAGCCTCTACTGTTATAGCCTCTCTACTGTTATAGCCTCTCTACTGTATATAGCCTCTCTACTGTATATAGCCTCTCTACTGTATATAGCCTCTCTACTGTATTTAGCCTCACTACTGTATAGTCTCTCTACTGTATACAGCCTCGCTACTGTATATAGCCTCTCTACTGTATATAGCCTCTCTACTGTTATAGCCTCTCTACTGTTATAGCCTCTCTACTGTATATAGCCTCTCTACTGTATATAGCCTCTCTACTGTTATAGCCTCTCTACTGTTATAGCCTCTCTACTGTATATAGCCTCTCTACTGTATATAGCCTCTCTACTGTTATAGCCTCTCTACTGTTATAGCCTCTCTACTGTTATAGCCTCTCTACTGTTATAGCCTCTCTACTGTATATAGCCTCTCTACTGCATATAGACTCTCTACTGTATATAGACTCTCTACTGTTATAGCCTCTCTACTGTTATAGCCTCTCTACTGTATATAGCCTCTCTACTGTATATAGCCTCTCTACTGTATATAGACTCTACTGTATATAGCATCTCTACTGTATATAGCCTCTCTACTGTATATAGCCTCTCTACTGTTAGAGACTCTACTGTTATAGCCTCTCTACTGTATATAGCCTCTCTACTGTATATAGCCTCTCTACTCTATATAGCCTCTCTACTCTATATAGCCTCTCTACTGTTAGAGCCTCTACTGTATATAGCCTCTCTACTGTTAGAGCCTCTACTGTCATAGCCTCTCTACTGTTAGAGCCTCTACTGTATATAGTCTCTCTACTGTTAGAGCCTCTACTGTTATAGCCTCTCTACTGTATATAGCCTCTCTACTGTTATAGCCTCGCTACTGTATATAGCCTCTCTACTGTTATAGCCTCGCTACTGTATATAGCCTCTCTACTGTTATAGCCTCTCTACTGTATATAGCCTCTCTACTGTTAGAGCCTCTACTGTTATAGCCTCTCTACTGTTAGAGCCTCTACTGTTAGAGCCTCTCTACTGTATATAGCCTCTCTACTGTATATAGCCTCTCTACTGTGTATAGCCTCTCTACTGTGTATAGCCTCTCTACTGTATATAGCCTCTCTACTATAGCCTCTCTACTGTATATAGCCTCTCTACTGTATATAGCCTCTCTACTATAGCCTCTCTACTGTATATAGCCTCTCTACTGAATATAGCCTCTCTTCTGTATACAGCCTCTCTACTGTATATAGCCTCTCTTCTGTATACAGCCTCTCTACTGTATATAGCCTCTCTACTGTATATAGCCTCTCTACTGTATATAGCCTCTGCTGTCACAGAGCAGTCTGTCACAGAGCAGTCTGTCACACAGAGCAGTCTGTCACACAGAGCAGTCGGTCACAGAGCAGTCTGTCACACAGAGCAGTCTGTCACACAGAGCAGTCTGTCACAGAGCAGTCTGTCACACAGTGCAGTCTGTCACAGAGCAGTCTGTCACACAGAGCAGTCTGTCACAGAGCAGTCTGTCACACAGAGCAGTCTGTCACAGAGCAGTCTGTCACAGAGCAGTCTGTCACACAGAGCAGTCTGTCACAGAGCAGTCTGTCACAGAGCAGTCTATCACACAGAGCAGTCTGTCACACAGAGCAGTCTGTCACACAGAGCAGTCTATCACAGAGCAGTCTGTCACACAGAGCAGTCTGTCACAGAGCAGTCTATCACAGAGCAGTCTATCACACAGAGCAGTCTGTCACACAGAGCAGTCTGTCACAGAGCAGTCTATCACACAGAGCAGTCTATCACACAGAGCAGTCTGTCACAGAGCAGTCTATCACACAGAGCAGTCTGTCACACAGAGCAGTCTGTCACAGAGCAGTCTGTCACAGAGCAGTCTGTCACACAGAGCAGTCTGTCACAGAGCAGTCTGTCACACAGAGCAGTCTGTCACAGCTTTAGGGTAAACTATTTCACAATAACATGGACTCTAATGTTTCACTGGACATGCTGACTGACAACCTGACTGTAAGCATTTCACTGTGAGGTCTACTACACCTGTTGTATTCAGCATTTCACTGTAAGGTCTACTACACCTGTTGTATTCAGCATTTCACTGTAAGGTCCACTACACCTGTTGTTTTCAGCATTTCACTGTAAGGTCTACTACACCTGTTGTATTCAGCATTTCACTGTAAGTTCTACACCTGTTGTATTCAGCGTTTCACTGTAAGGTCTACCTACACCTGTTGTATTCAGTATTTCCCTGTAAGGTCTACTACACCTGTTGTATTCTGCATTTCACTGTAAGGTCTACTACACCTGTTGTATTCAGCATTTCACTGTAAGGTCTACTACACCTGTTGTATTCAGCATTTCACTGTAAGGTCTACTACACCTGTTGTATTCAGCATTTCACTGTGAGGTCTACTACACCTGTTGTATTCAGCATTTCACTGTAAGGTCTACTACACCTGTTGTATTCAGCATTTCACTGTAAGGTCTACTACACCTGTTGTATTCAGCATTTCACTGTGAGGTCTACTACACCTGTTGTATTCAGCATTTCACTGTAAGGTCTACTACACCTGTTGTATTCAGCATTTCACTGTAAGGTCTACTACACCTGTTGTATTCAGCATTTCACTGTAAGGTCTACTACACCTGTTGTATTCAGCATTTCACTGTAAGGTCTACCTACACCTGTTGTATTCAGCATTTCACTGTAAGGTCTACTACACCTGTTGTATTCAGCATTTCACTGTAAGGTCTACTACACCTGTTGTATTCAGCATTTCACTGTAAGGTCTACTACACCTGTTGTATTCAGCATTTCACTGTAAGGTCTAATACACCTGTTGTATTCATCATTTCACTGTAAGGTCTACTACACCTGTTGTATTCAGCATTTCACTGTGAGGTCTACTACACCTGTTGTATTCAGCATTTCACTGTGAGGTCTACACCTGTTGTATTCAGCATTTCACTGTGAGGTCTACACCTGTTGCATTCAGCATTTCACTGTAAGTTCTACACCTGTTGTATTCAGCATTTCACTGTGAGGTCTACTACACCTGTTGTATTCAGCATTTCACTGTAAGGTCTACTACACCTGTTGTATTCAGCATTTCACTGTGAGGTCTACTACAGCTGTTGTATTCAGCATTTCACTGTGAGGTCTACTACAGCTGTTGTATTCAGCATTTCACTGTGAGGTCTACATCTGTTGTATTCAGCATTTCACTGTGAGGTCTACACCTGTTGTATTCAGCATTTCACTGTAAGTTCTACACCTGTTGTATTCAGCATTTCACTGTAAGGTCTACTACACCTGTTGTATTCAGCATTTCACTGTAAGGTCTACTACACCTGTTGTATTCAGCATTTCACTGTAAGGTCTACCTACACCTGTTGTATTCAGCATTTCACTGTAAGGTCTACTACACCTGTTGTATTCAGCATTTCACTGTGAGGTCTACTACAGCTGTTGTATTCAGCATTTCACTGTGAGGTCTACATCTGTTGTATTCAGCATTTCACTGTGAGGTCTACACCTGTTGTATTCAGCATTTCACTGTAAGTTCTACACCTGTTGTATTCAGCATTTCACTGTAAGGTCTACTACACCTGTTGTATTCAGCATTTCACTGTAAGGTCTACTACACCTGTTGTATTCAGCATTTCACTGTAAGGTCTACTACACCTGTTGTATTCAGCATTTCACTGTAAGGTCTACTACACCTGTTGTATTCAGCATTTCACTGTAAGGTCTACTACACCTGTTGTATTCAGCATTTCACTGTAAGGTCTACCTACACCTGTTGTATTCAGCATTTCACTGTAAGGTCTACTACACCTGTTGTATTCAGCATTTCACTGTAAGGTCTACTACACCTGTTGTATTCAGCATTTCACTGTAAGGTCTACTACACCTGTTGTATTCAGCATTTCACTGTAAGGTCTAATACACCTGTTGTATTCATCATTTCACTGTAAGGTCTACTACACCTGTTGTATTCAGCATTTCACTGTGAGGTCTACTACACCTGTTGTATTCAGCATTTCACTGTGAGGTCTACACCTGTTGTATTCAGCATTTCACTGTGAGGTCTACACCTGTTGCATTCAGCATTTCACTGTAAGTTCTACACCTGTTGTATTCAGCATTTCACTGTGAGGTCTACTACACCTGTTGTATTCAGCATTTCACTGTAAGGTCTACTACACCTGTTGTATTCAGCATTTCACTGTGAGGTCTACTACAGCTGTTGTATTCAGCATTTCACTGTGAGGTCTACTACAGCTGTTGTATTCAGCATTTCACTGTGAGGTCTACATCTGTTGTATTCAGCATTTCACTGTGAGGTCTACACCTGTTGTATTCAGCATTCACTGTAAGTTCTACACCTGTTGTATTCAGCATTTCACTGTAAGGTCTACTACACCTGTTGTATTCAGCATTTCACTGTAAGGTCTACTACACCTGTTGTATTCAGCATTTCACTGTAAGGTCTACCTACACCTGTTGTATTCAGCATTTCACTGTAAGGTCTACTACACCTGTTGTATTCAGCATTTCACTGTAAGGTCTACTACACCTGTTGTATTCATCATTTCACTGTAAGGTCTACTACACCTGTTGTATTCATCATTTCACTGTAAGGTCTACTACACCTGTTGTATTCATCATTTCACTGTAAGGTCTACTACACCTGTTGTATTCAGCATTTCACTGTGAGGTCTACTACACCTGTTGTATTCAGCATTTCACTGTGAGGTCTACACCTGTTGTATTCAGCATTTCACTGTGAGGTCTACACCTGTTGCATTCAGCATTTCACTGTAAGTTCTACACCTGTTGTATTCAGCATTTCACTGTGAGGTCTACTACACCTGTTGTATTCAGCATTTCACTGTAAGGTCTACTACACCTGTTGTATTCAGCATTTCACTGTGAGGTCTACTACACCTGTTGTATTCAGCATTTCACTGTGAGGTCTACTACACCTGTTGTATTCAGCATTTCACTGTAAGTTCTACACCTGTTGTATTCAGCATTTCACTGTGAGGTCTACTACACCTGTTGTATTCAGCATTTCACTGTAAGGTCTACTACACCTGTTGTATTCAGCATTTCACTGTAAGGTCTACTACACCTGTTGTATTCAGCATTTCACTGTAAGGTCTACTACACCTGTTGTATTCAGCATTTCACTGTAAGGTCTACTACACCTGTTGTATTCAGCATTTCACTGTGAGGTCTACTACACCTGTTGTATTCAGCATTTCACTGTGAGGTCTACTACACCTGTTGTATTCAGCATTTCACTGTAAGGTCTACTACACCTGTTGTATTCAGCATTTCACTGTGAGGTCTACACCTGTTGTATTCAGCATTTCACTGTAAGTTCTACACCTGTTGTATTCAGCATTTCACTGTAAGTTCTACACCTGTTGTATTCAGCATTTCACTGTAAGGTCTACTACACCTGTTGTATTCAGCATTTCACTGTAAGGTCTACTACACCTGTTGTATTCAGCATTTCACTGTAAGGTCTACCTACACCTGTTGTATTCAGCATTTCACTGTAAGGTCTACTACACCTGTTGTATTCAGCATTTCACTGTGAGGTCTACTACAGCTGTTGTATTCAGCATTTCACTGTGAGGTCTACATCTGTTGTATTCAGCATTTCACTGTGAGGTCTACACCTGTTGTATTCAGCATTTCACTGTAAGTTCTACACCTGTTGTATCAGCATTTCACTGTAAGGTCTACTACACCTGTTGTATTCAGCATTTCACTGTAAGGTCTACTACACCTGTTGTATTCAGCATTTCACTGTAAGGTCTACTACACCTGTTGTATCAGCATTTCACTGTAAGGTCTACTACACCTGTTGTATTCAGCATTTCACTGTAAGGTCTACTACACCTGTTGTATTCAGCATTTCACTGTAAGGTCTACCTACACCTGTTGTATTCAGCATTTCACTGTAAGGTCTACTACACCTGTTGTATTCAGCATTTCACTGTAAGGTCTACTACACCTGTTGTATTCAGCATTTCACTGTAAGGTCTACTACACCTGTTGTATTCAGCATTTCACTGTAAGGTCTAATACACCTGTTGTATTCATCATTTCACTGTAAGGTCTACTACACCTGTTGTATTCAGCATTTCACTGTGAGGTCTACTACACCTGTTGTATTCAGCATTTCACTGTGAGGTCTACACCTGTTGTATTCAGCATTTCACTGTGAGGTCTACACCTGTTGCATTCAGCATTTCACTGTAAGTTCTACACCTGTTGTATTCAGCATTTCACTGTGAGGTCTACTACACCTGTTGTATTCAGCATTTCACTGTAAGGTCTACTACACCTGTTGTATTCAGCATTTCACTGTGAGGTCTACTACAGCTGTTGTATTCAGCATTTCACTGTGAGGTCTACTACAGCTGTTGTATTCAGCATTTCACTGTGAGGTCTACATCTGTTGTATTCAGCATTTCACTGTGAGGTCTACACCTGTTGTATTCAGCATTTCACTGTAAGTTCTACACCTGTTGTATTCAGCATTTCACTGTAAGGTCTACTACACCTGTTGTATTCAGCATTTCACTGTAAGGTCTACTACACCTGTTGTATTCAGCATTTCACTGTAAGGTCTACCTACACCTGTTGTATTCAGCATTTCACTGTAAGGTCTACTACACCTGTTGTATTCAGCATTTCACTGTAAGGTCTACTACACCTGTTGTATTCATCATTTCACTGTAAGGTCTACTACACCTGTTGTATTCATCATTTCACTGTAAGGTCTACTACACCTGTTGTATTCATCATTTCACTGTAAGGTCTACTACACCTGTTGTATTCAGCATTTCACTGTGAGGTCTACTACACCTGTTGTATTCAGCATTTCACTGTGAGGTCTACACCTGTTGTATTCAGCATTTCACTGTGAGGTCTACACCTGTTGCATTCAGCATTTCACTGTAAGTTCTACACCTGTTGTATTCAGCATTTCACTGTGAGGTCTACTACACCTGTTGTATTCAGCATTTCACTGTAAGGTCTACTACACCTGTTGTATTCAGCATTTCACTGTGAGGTCTACTACACCTGTTGTATTCAGCATTTCACTGTGAGGTCTACTACACCTGTTGTATTCAGCATTTCACTGTAAGTTCTACACCTGTTGTATTCAGCATTTCACTGTGAGGTCTACTACACCTGTTGTATTCAGCATTTCACTGTAAGGTCTACTACACCTGTTGTATTCAGCATTTCACTGTAAGGTCTACTACACCTGTTGTATTCAGCATTTCACTGTAAGGTCTACTACACCTGTTGTATTCAGCATTTCACTGTAAGGTCTACTACACCTGTTGTATTCAGCATTTCACTGTGAGGTCTACTACACCTGTTGTATTCAGCATTTCACTGTGAGGTCTACTACACCTGTTGTATTCAGCATTTCACTGTAAGGTCTACTACACCTGTTGTATTCAGCATTTCACTGTGAGGTCTACACCTGTTGTATTCAGCATTTCACTGTAAGTTCTACACCTGTTGTATTCAGCATTTCACTGTGAGGTCTACTACACCTGTTGTATTCAGCATTTCACTGTGAGGTCTACTACACCTGTTGTATTCAGCATTTCACTGTGAGGTCTACTACACCTGTTGTATTCAGCATTTCACTGTGAGGTCTACTCCACCTGTTGTATTCAGCATTTCACTGTAAGGTCTACTACACCTGTTGTATTCAGCATTTCACTGTGAGGTCTACTACACCTATTGTATTGAGCATTTCACTGTAAGGTCTACCTACACCTGTTGTATTCAGCATTTCACTGTGAGGTCTACTACACCTGTTGTATTCAGCATTTCACTGTGAGGTCTACTACACCTGTTGTATTCAGCATTTCACTGTGAGGTCTACACCTGTTGTATTCAGCATTACACTGTAAGTTCTACACCTGTTGTATTCAGCATTTCACTGTGAGGTCTACACCTGTTGTATTCAGCATTTCACTGTGAGGTCTACTACACCTGTTGTATTCAGCATTTCACTGCGAGGTCTACACCTGTTGTATTCAGCATTTCACTGTGAGGTCTACTACACCTGTTGTATTCAACATTTTACTGTAAGTTCTACACCTGTTGTATTCAGCATTTCACTGTGAGGTCTACTACACCTGTTGTATTCAGCATTTCACTGTAAGGTCTACTACACCTGTTGTATTCAGCATTTCACTGTAAGGTCTACTACACCTGTTGTATTCAGCATTTTACTGTAAGTTCTACACCTGTTGTATTCAGCATTTCACTGTAAGGTCTACTACACCTGTTGTATTCAGCATTTCACTGTGAGGTCTACTACACCTGTTGTATTCAGCGCATGTGACAAATAAAATTTGATTTGATTTGACATAACCTGACTGACATAACCTGACTGACATTTAATAGGACAATGCTCCTGGAGGCCCGGCCTGCATGTGGGGTAGGGCGTGGACAGAGACATATTATATTTACATTAAATACTGTATATATTCCCTAATCTCTCTCTCTCTCTCTCTCGCTCTCTCTCTCGCTTCAATTCTAGGACTTTATTGGCATGTGAAACATAATAGAAAATAAACAAAAGTGAAATAAACAATAAAAAATGAGCAGTAAACATTACACTCACAAACGTTCCAAAAGAATAAAGACATTTCAAATTATGTCTGTATACAGTGTTGTAACGATGTGCAAATAGTTAAAGTACAAAAGTGAAAATAAATAAACATAAATATGGGTTGTATTTACAATGGTGTTTGTTCTTCACTGGTTGACCTTTTCTAGTGGCAACAGGTCACACATGTTGCTGCTGTGATGGAACACTGTGGTATTTCACCCAATAGATATGGAAGTTTATCAAAATTGGATTTGTTTTCAAATTCTTTGTGGGTCTATGTAATCTGAGGGAAATATGTGTCTCTAATATGGTCCTACATTTGGCAGGAGGTTAGGAAGTGCAGCTCAGTTTCCACCTCATTTTGTGGGCTGTGTGCACATAGCCTGCCTTCTCTTGAGAGCCAGGTCTGCCTATGGTGGCCTTTCTCAATAGCAAGGCTATGCTCACTGAGTCTGTACATAGTCAAAGCTTTCCTTAAGTTTGGGTCAGTCACAGTGGTCAGGTATTCTGCCACTGTGTTCTCTCTGTTTAGGGCCAAATAGCGTTCTAGTTTGCTCTCTTTTTTTTATAATTCTTTCCAATGTGTCAAGTAAATATCTTTTTGTTTTCTCATGATTTGGTTGGGTCTAATTGTGTTGCGGTCCTGGGGCTCTGTGGGGTCTGTTTGTGTTTGTGAACAGAGCCCCAGGACCAGCTTGCTTTGGGGACTCTTCTCCAGGTTCATCTCTCTGTAGGTGATGGCTTTGTTATGGAAGGTTTGGGAATCGCTTCCTTTCAGGTGGTTGTAGAATTTAACGGCTCTTTCCTGGACTTTTATAATTAGGGGGTATCGGCCTAATTCTGCTCTGCATGCATTATTTAATGTGTAATGTTGTACACTGAGGATATTTTTGCAGAATTCTGCATGCAGAGTCTCAATTTGATGTTTTTCCCATTTTGTGAATTCTTGGTTGGCGAGTGGTAGAGCCCCACCTGTTTTGAGCCCCACATTTTTAGCATTGGCCACAGATAAAATGACGTCAAATCACATTATATCTTGAGTAGCGTTGATTGGACTGATCATGTCAACATCATACGTGCAAATCCTTTTTAATCCTTGTCAAATGAAGAGAAATAATGAAGAGAAATTATAAATTAACTGTATCGGTGCTCATCAACCATTGGACATAAACATTACACAACAAGTTGGAAATCGCAAAATAAACAATGAGTGGCTTGGAAGGAATCAGTGGCTAACTGTGAGTTCATGACAACTGGGAACTCGGGAAAAATGAGCTACGTTTTGAAGCTTCATCCAACTCAGAATTGTAAATCGGGAACTCTGGCCTGTTTCTAGACCTACGATCTGAAGATCACTGACAACATCATGATTCAACCTTTTTTTTTCTCGAGTTCCCAGTTGTCTTGAAAGCACCATAAATCCAGAGAATGACAGACTTTGATGACAAAGTTTGATGACAAAGTGAGCACAGCACAACAAGGTGAGTCCAAAAATGTATTGTATGCTGCTCTATAAATGATGTAATATGCCAGGGAGATATGTATACTGCAGCTAAGAAAGTAATATGAAGTGTATGTTGTGTAGTAAGCTGTTAGTAGCCCATGTGCCTCACCCTAATCATTTTGTCCTTTTCCCCTCTCATAACTTAGCCTACTGCTCTGACTTGGTGGTGCACATGTAGACTATAGCCTGTTTTAGAGAAATGTAATCATCAAATATTGTAAGAGCTTTCATTGTCTGCTTATATGCCCTCTTTATTTATCCTGCAGTTATGACTTGGTGTACAGGAAGAATACTGTAAGAATGGCCAATGTTCTGAATTCTGTCGATGTACATTTCAAAAGTGCTAAACAAATAGTTATATTGACTACGTCTGTCATCGCTCGCTCATTAATGTCTTCGTCAAAATTACGGATTGCCTCTTATCCGCTTGTCATCCACTTAGGCCATAGTTTGTACATCTTAATTGTCAGTAGAAACCACATTTGTTTAAGCAAATCAGTCATATCAACTATGTTTTTTTTAAAGGCAGTAAATGAGGCTAAATGAACTGTTTCACTGCCAGACAAGGCTCCGCTGATAGCCAGGTGTAGCAGTGGTAAAGTGTTGGGACTGCGCTGTTGGGACAGCTTTATGTAGGCCCTAACAGTTTGTGGGCACAGTTTGTCACCGTTATAGTGCAATTCATGTATTGTTTAGTGTTGTGTTGTGTAGTGGCTTTGTTGGCATGCATCCCAAATTATGATTTTTTTGCCCCACCAAGATTTACCTGCTAAAATCGCCACTGCCTGTGGCGCTGATGTTTAAGCCAAAGGATGTATAGTTTTTTATGTGCTCTAGTGCAATGGTGTCTAGATGGAATTTGTATTTGTAGTCCTGGCAACTGGGCCTTTTTTGGATTATTTTGGTCTTACTGAGATTTACTGTCAGGGCCCAGGTCTGACAGAATCTGTGCAGAAGATCGAGGTGCTGCTGTAGGCCCTCCTTGGTTGGGGACAGAAGCACCAGATCATCAGCAAACAGAAGACATGTGACTTCAGATTCTCTCTCTCTCTCTCTCTCTCTTTCTTTCTCTCTCTGTCCATCTCTCTCTCTTTCTCTGTCCCTCTCTCCCTCTGTCCCTATCTCTCTTTCCCCCCTCTCCACCCCTCTCTCTTCTCCCGCTCTCTCTCGCTCTTGCCCCCCCCCCTTTCTCTCTCTCTGTCTCTCTTTCTGAGCCATGGGAGCCATAAAGTAGACAGTGGTGCTCTCTCTGTCCTGATGAGGATATCCCCTATAGGGACCGGAAACCCCAACACTTTTCATTAAACATGTAAGGATGAGTGTTTCAGACAGTGGGGTTACCCAGAGGATTGAGATCGTTACAAAAATATTTACTCAGGATGACAGCCTCACACCCAAACCACCCGGCGCTCCAGACCAACGAGTTCAATGCTTCCTTCAATACTCCCCACTTGGCAAACAGTTCAACCATGTCACGTCCTGACCATATAAAGCTTTTATTTTCTATGGTAGATTAGGTCAGGGCGTGACAGGGGGTTTTGTCTAGTTTATTTATTTCTATGTTGGTTCTAGTTTCTTTTTTCTATGTTTTCTGCAGTCTCCGGACTGGCGATGATCCGCAGTCCAGAGCCTCCGGCGATGATCCACGGTCCGGTGACACGAAAGCGGAGGGATCAGCTGGCGGAGCGGGGGCTACGCCCCGAACCGGAGCCACCTTCTACGCTGGCGGATAAGCAGGATGTGAGGGTTCTTTGTCCCGCACCAGAACCGCCTCCGATGCAGGAGGATCCGCGGGATGTGAAGGTTCTTCGTCCTGCACCAGAGCCACCTCCGATGCAGGAGGATCCTCGGGATGTGAAGGTTCTTCGTCCTGCACCAGAGCCGCCACCGACATTAGACACACACCCTAACCTTCCCTGTTTTTGTTTGTTGTTAGGTTTTTGCGTTCGGAGTCCGCACCTTTGGGGGGGGGGGGGGGGGGTACTGTCACGTCCTGACCATAGAAAGCTTTTATTTTCTATGGTAGATTAGGTCAGGGCGTGACAAGGGGTTTTGTCTAGTTTATGGTATTTCTTTGTTGTTTTTTGGGGGGATGATCTCCAATTAGAGGCAGCTGGTCATCGTTGTCTCTAATTGGGGTTCATATTTAAGTTGTTGTTTTTCCCACTAGGTTTTGTGGGAGATTATATGGTCTTCCCTGTGGCTCAGTTGGTAGAGCATGGTGTTTGCAACGCCAGGGTTGTGGGTTCGATTCCCACGGGGGGCCAGTATGAAGAAAACAAAAATGTATGAAATGTATGCATAAGTCGCTCTGGATAAGAGTGTCTGCTAAATGTATGTTGCACATCGTCGTCATGGTTTGTTCATTAGTTAATTTGTATGTCATCCATAGTTTCACAGTTATAATAATATGTGGAACGATACACACGCTGCGCCTTGGTCCCATTCTTCAGACAGATGTGACAAACCACATCATTACAAAACACTGGTAAATCTTGATCACTGATCCACAACTGGAAAAGATGAAACTTCTTCAGCCTACCATCCCGTTAGCGGGATCATTTTCCAGCGAAAACTCCTAGCGACATTAGCATAACGAAATTCAATATTTTTTTTTTTTCAAATATAGGGCTGTCTCATATCGTTTTATAGATACACCTCTCTTGAATCGACCCTCGTTGTCCGATTTCAAAAAGGTTTTACAGGAAAAGCACAATATTAGATTATGTTAGAGGAGTACATTGTAAAAGTCGCATCATATGAATTTTCCGAGCAAGCACACCCATCACATATAACCAAAAAACAGCTAAATGCAGCACTAACCTTTTACAAACTTCATCAGATGACACACCTAGGACATCATGTTACACACAGCATGCAATCTTTTGTTCAATAAAGGTCATATTTCTATATAAAAACAGCATTTTACATCGGCACCTGAGGTTGACTAACTATTTTCCCATATAATGCGTCCCGGGAAACAGTGCTACAATTTTATAAATTACTATTCGAAAACGATTTTTTTAATATATATTGTCAATCTAAGATTTATAGATGAATATCTCTTGAAAACACCTGTCAAAACAGATTTTAAATTAACTTTACAGGGTAATCACACTTTGAGATCAAATGGGATGCGATACCCAGAAATTGAGCTCGAAAACCTAGCTCGGCGCCATCTTTGAACATTTGAGCAAGTAACATCTGATATTGTATAATATCGCCAATAATCCCTCACCTTTAGTTGTCTTCATCAGAAAACACTTCCCGATGTCCCAGGTCCATGACAAATGTATTTTCGGTCGAAAAAGTCCATGCTTTATGTTCCATTAGCTTCCTGTCGTTAGCGCGTCCTAAGGCTGTAATCAAATGTTGTTCCGTGCGCGGCACCTGTCTAACGCAAAATGACTGTTTACGGTTAGTTAGGTTCGTTCAAACATGTCAAACGTTGTATAAAATAATCGTCAGGGCCTGTTTCAACAAGAGAGCCAATCAGATTCGAGTGGGACGATGTCATTGTGTTTCAAAAGGCTTCCAAAGGTGGGGGCAGACACGGCCGCCGACGTCACAATGCTCATGGCCCTACTACTCT
The DNA here is from genome assembly GCF_901001165.1 of Salmo trutta. Taxonomy (NCBI): domain Eukaryota; kingdom Metazoa; phylum Chordata; class Actinopteri; order Salmoniformes; family Salmonidae; genus Salmo; species Salmo trutta. The sequence continues at coordinate 41,212,583 of NC_042983.1, read as the reverse complement.
GACCAATTGCCACATCGTCTCTTTCACTGAGTTTCGACCGCAGAACCCTCAAAACACTTTGTAAAGACTGGGGACATCTAGTGGAAGCACTGGAAAGTGCTCAATTTTCATTTTTTTACGTTGTGATTTATAGGTAAGGCTGTGAAGTCGAGTCCACAATTCAGATTTCCACTTCCTGGTTCAATCGGTCTCGGGGTTTTGACTGCCATACGAGTTCTGTTATACTCACAGACACCATTCAAACAGTTTTAGAAAATTTAGGGTGTTTTCTATCCATATAAAATAAGTATATGCATGTCTTAGCTTCTGACTTTGATTAGTAGGCCGTTGAAAATGGGAACGATTTTTTTCCAAAATGCGCTGTGGCGCCCCCTATCCTAGGGTAAATCCAACAGAGCGTCATTACATGTTCCACCAAAAAAAATGTGATACACCTGATCGAGTGTATTTGTGGTCTATGCTATGTAGAAAAAACATAACGAGCTATGAAAATAAGGACAGCAGCACACAGGAGTAATATCAGGACCCTTGACCAGAGAAACCCTGTGGCTGATCATTTCTTGGAGGCTCTTTGAGATACATTGGTATCGAACATGTTAAGACTCCTTGGAGAGGTGGAGATACTGATAATCTATTACTGAGAAGAGAATTGTGTTGGATTCACCATTTGTCCTCCATGTCTCCTAAAGGTCTGAACCAGGAGTTTGATATCAGACCATTTGTCCACCATGTCTCCTAAAGGTCTGAACCAGGAGTTTGATATCAGACCATTTGTCCACCATGTCTCCTAAAGGTCTGAACCAGGAGTTTGATATCAGACCATTTGTCCACCATGTCTCCTAAAGGTCTGAACCAGGAGTTTGATATCAGACCATTTGTCCACCATGTCTCCTAAAGGTCTGAACCAGGAGTTTGACATCAGACCATTTCTTACATGACTATGTCACGTTGATTTGTCCTGCCATCCAGGTCTCCTCTTGGTCATGTTGTACATATATATAGTCGATTTTCTGTAACTACGACATGTGGCTATCTCATTGATATCAAATGATTAAGAGGTAAACAAGTTGTTTTTGAAATAGGTTACTGTAATTATATCTACGGCCACCGCGCATCCTGCGCATAATGGTCACATGGGCGGGTATTCCAACAGTTTGCAACAAACATTTTTTTTTTTTTTTTTTACTGTTGCCTAGGTTTTAACTTGGAGCCATTTGAATGTATAAAATATTTTATGACCACATGTACCTCTGTGATTAATTATGATTGACTATGCGCAAAAGGGAATTTTATTGTTTCCACACCCACCATGCATCGTGTGAGTAATGGCCATGTGAGGTGAATGTGAGGTGAAATGTGTATATTTTGGGATGTGAAACGTGTAGGAACGAAACGTTGTCAATAAAGTGGTTAATTGGGAGCATAAACAGAGTGTGAATTGGGAACATAAACAGAGTGTGAATTGGAAGCATAAACAGAGTGTGAATTGGAAGCATAAACAGAGTGTGAATTGGGAACATAAACAAAGTGTGAATTGGAAGCATAAACAGAGTGTGAATTGGGAACATAAACAGAGTGTGAATTGGGAACATAAACCGAGTGTTAATTGGAAGCATAAACAGAGTGTGAATTGGAAGCATAAACAGAGTGTGAATTGGAAGCATAAACAGAGTGTGAATTGGGAACATAAACAGAGTGTGAATTGGAAACAAAAACAGAGTGTAAATTGGGAGCATAAACAGAGTGTGAATTGGAAGCATAAACAGAGTGTGAATTGGAAGCATAAACAGAGTGTGAATTGGAAGCATAAACAGAGTGTGAATTGGGAACATAAACAGAGTGTGAATTGGAAACAAAAACAGAGTGTAAATTGGGAGCATAAACAGAGTGTGAATTGGAAAGAAAAACAGAGTGTGAATTGGGAGCATAAACAGAGTGTGAATTGGAAACAAAATCAGAGTGTGAAGTGGGAGCATAAACAGAGTGTGAATCAGGAGCATAAACAGAGTGTGAATTGGAAACATAAACAGAGTGTGAAATGGGAACATAAACAGAGTGTGAATTGCGAGCATAAACAGAGTGTGAATTGGAAGCATATACAGAGTGTGAATTGGGAGCATAAACAGAGTGTGAATTGGGAACATAAACAGAGTGTGAATTGGAAACAAAAACAGAGTGTAAATTGGGAGCATAAACAGAGTGTGAATTGGAAACAAAAACAGAGTGTAAATTGGGAGCATAAACAGAGTGTGAATTGCGAGCATAAACAGAGTGTGAATTGGAAGCATAAACAGAGTGTGAATTGGGAGCATAAACATAGTGTGAATTGGGAGCAAAAACAGAGTGTGAATTGGGAACATAAACAGAGTGTGAATTGGAAGCATAAACAGAGTGTGAAATGGGAACATAAACAGAGTGTGAATTGGGAACATAAACAGAGTGTGAATTGGGAACATAATCAGAGTGTGAATTGGAAGCATAAACAGAGTGTGAATTGGAAATATAAACAGATTGTGAATTTGGAACATAAACAGAGTGTGAAGTGGGAACATAAACAGAGTGTGAATTGGGAGCATAAGCAGAGTGTGAATTGGAAGCATAAACAGAGTGTGAATTGGGAACATAAACAGAGTGTGAATTGGGAGCATAAACAGAGTGTGAATTGGTAACATAAACAGAGTGTGAATTGGAAGCATAAACAGAGTGTGATTTGGAAGCATAAACAGAGTGTGAATTGGAAGCATAATCAGAGTGTGAATTGGAAACAAAATCAGGGTGTGAATTGGGAGCATAAACAGAGTGTGAATTGGGAACTTTAACAGTGTGCGGGCCTTCCTGTTCTTTACCAGTATTCTTTATTAGCCCAGCACCTACATTTTAAAGGACGTGCATATGGCCACAAGCTTTTCTATAGACGTATAAGGATCCCACACTTTATGGTTGTGTCCTAAATGTATGTGTCCTAAATGCCACCCTATTTCCTTTATAGTGCACTACTTTTGACCAGGGCTCATAGGGCTAACACATAAGGCACTGGTCTAAAGTAGTGCACTATAACGGGAATTACAATACCATAGCTTAGGAGACCTTGACCCACACCTCCACTGTATCAGAGAGTAGCAGACTGTTACAGCCCAAACTACCTTACCATAGCTTAGAAGACCTCTGCACAGCCGACTGAACAGTAGACTGGCTGAGCATCAATAGGTTTAGAATACTATTACATGATGGAAGAGTATTTAGTATATTTCTACGGTAAACTACTACTGCTGTATCTGAACTTGATCAGATGGGAGACACATACAGCAAACAGGGGGATGTCCTGGGGACGTCCAGGGTGACCACGACACAACCTCCTGACGTTCCAGGGACGTCCAAACAATGACACAACCCTGACAACTTGTCAAGTAAAAATGACATTAAATGTCAGATTTTTTTTTAATCCCCCATCACTTAGCCTAAAACATCCAATTACGTAATCGTCTATATTATATTGAGACCTCAGAGACCTCAAAATCTGATTCTGGATCAGATGATTGAAGGTTCCTGAGACTGATGGTAACTTTCAGATGTGAAAAATAATACAATTGTTTTTAATATGTCCAAACTCTCCAAAGGTGTACCAACAAAAAAAACTAAAGCTGTTTGTGTATTTGTTAGACCAGGGCTGCCCAATCCCAGTCCTGGAGGGCCGAAACACTTCTGTTTTTTGGTTTCTACTTGGTAGTTCATGGTACTCAATGGTGTCCCAGGTCTGAATTAGTCCTTGATTAGAAGGATAGAATGAAAACCCGAAGTGTTTCGGCTCTCCGGGACCAGGATTGGACAAGCCCTGTGTTAGACCAACTTCTATCTGAGCTGTAAAAAGTAATTCATTCATCAAACGTCTTTCTCCCATCATCCATTAGCCTTTTGACAACAAATGAAAAATCATCGGGCGACTGCCGGCCTGACGGCCCCCTCAGCCCATAAATCAGCTTCCCCTGCCACGTTCCCCTGCCATGCCTCTCCTCTCTCCCGATCCAGCTAAACATCAACAGGCCATCTAATGGCCTCGGCAGCAGTCAACAGACGGAGAGAAGGGCTGTGTTCCAAATGACACACTATTCACTCTGTAGTGCATTCGTTTTGACCTATAGTCAGAAGTAGTCCACTATATATGAAATAGGGTGTCATTTTGGACACACACAGGTTTGGTCTCTGAGCTGAGATAAAGAGGGACACATTCAGCAGCCTTACAGCAGGGTAAAACCAGCGAGAGAACAGTGGTGAACTTCAAGTACAATCCCACACTGATCATAGTTTTGACTATTCTGATCATATATAAATAAATAAAAATACACTAACACCCTTGTTTTTCATGAACTAACACTCCCACTTGGCTCATCCCCCCTGCTAGTACTGACTTTGTTGATAGCAGCTTTATCGAGGAAAACTGTACTTACTATGACTGCGACATGTGGCTGTCCCACATAGAGCTACGTGTATCTTAAGATGAATGCACACCACTAACCATAAGTCACTCTGGATAAGAGTTATGTAAAATGTAAAATGTAAATATTGAACTGCTATGGTGTGGCTGTGCTAATGTTACCACTGCTGCTGCTATCGTATATGATGTCATAAACAGTGTGCCTTCGGAAATTATTCAGACCCCTTGACTTTTTACACATTTTGTTACGTTACAGCCTTATTCTAAAATGGATTAAATATAAAAATGTCCTCAGCAATCTACACACAATTCCACATAATGCCTAAGTGAAAACTGTTTTTTTTATTTTTTTAATATATATATATTTTTTTAACAGAAATTCCTTATTTACCTAAGTATTCATACTCTTTGCTATGAGACTCAAAATTGAGCTCAGGTGCATCCTGTTTCCATTGATCATCCTTGAGATGTTTCTACAACTTGATTGGATGTCCATGTCAGAGCAAAAACCAAGCCATGAGGTCAAAGGAAATGTCTCTAGAGCTCAGAGACAGGATTGTGTCGAGGCACAGATCTGGGGAAGGGTACCAAAACATTTCTGCAGCATTGAAGGTCCCCAAGAACACAGTGGCCTCCATCATTCTTAAATGAAATGAGTTTGTGACCACCAAGACTCTTCTTAGAGCTGGCAGCCCGGCCAAACTGAGCAATCGGGGGAGAAGGGCCTTGGTCAGGGAGGTGACCAAGAACCCGATGGTCACTATGACAGAGCTCTAGAATTCCTCTTTGGAGATGGTAGAAACTTCCAGAAGGACAACCATCTCTGCAGAACTCCACCAAATCAGGCCTTTATGGTACAGTGGCCAGACAGAAGCCACTCCTCAGTAAAAGGCACATGACAGCCCGCATGGAGTTTACCAAAAGGCACCTAAAGGACTCAGACCAGGAGAAACAAGATTCTCTGGCCTGATGAAACCAAAATTGAACTCTTTGTCCTGAATGCCAAGCGTCACATCTGGAGGAAACCTGGCATCATCCCTATGGTGAAGCATTGTGGTGGCAGCATCATGCTGTGGGGATGTTTTTCAGCGGCAGGGACAGGGAGACTAGTCAAGATCAAGGCAAAGATGAACAGAGCAAAGTACAGAGAGATCCTTGATGAAAACTTGCTGCAGAGTGCTCAGGACCTCAGACTGGGGCGAAGGTTCACCTTCCATCAGGACAACGACCCTAAAAACCTCACAAAATGTACAGATGCACTGTCGGGCTGTATCACCACCTGGTACGGCAAATGCACCACCCGCAACCACAGGGCTCTCCAGAGGGTAGTGAGGTCTGCCCAACGCATCACCGGGGGCAAACTACCTGTCACAGGAAGGCCGGGGGCAAACTACTATGTCACAGGAAGGCCAAAAAGATCATCAAGGACAACAACCACCTGAGCCACTGCCTGTTCACCCTACTATCATCCAGAAGGTGAGGTCAGTACAGGTGCATCAAAGCTGGGACCGAGAGACTGAAAAACAGCTTCTATCTCAAGGCCATCAGACTGTTAAATAGCCATCATTAGTCAGCTACCACCCGGTTACATAACCCTGCACCTTAGAGGCTGATGCCCTATATACATATACTTGAAATCACTAGCCACTTTAGTAATGTTTACAGATTTTTGCTTAACTCATCTCATATGTACAGTTGAAGTCGGAAGTTTACATACACCATAGCCAAATCAAATCAAAGTTTATTTGTCACGTGCTCTAACCAATAGTGCGAAAAAAATGGTATGTGTGTGAGTGTGTGTGTGTGTGTGTGTGTGTGTGTGTGTGTGTGAGTGTGTGTGTGTGTAGGTAAGTAAAGAAATAAAACAACAGTAAAAAGACATTTGATAATAAGAGTAGCAAGGCTATATACAGACACCGGTTAGTCAGGCTGATTGAGGTAGTATGTACATGTAGATATGGTTAAAGTGACTATGCATATATGATGAACAGAGAGTAGCAGTAGTGTAAAAGAGGGGTTCGCGGGTGGTGGGTGGTGGGACACAATGCAGATAGCCTGGTTAGCCAATGTGCGGGAGCACTGGTTGGTCGGCCCAATTGAGGTAGTATGTACATGAATGTATAGTTAAAGTGACTATGCATATATGATAAACAGAGAGTAGCAGCAGCAGCGTAAAAGAGGGGTTGGGGGGGGGGGACACAATGCAAATTGTCTGGGAAGCCATTTGATTACCTGTTCAGGACTCTTATGGCTTGGGGGTAAAAACTGTTGAGAAACCTTTTTGTCCTAGACTTGGCAATCCGGTACCACTTGCCATGCAGTAGTAGAGAGCACAGTCTATGACTGGGGTGGCTGGGGTCTTTGACAATTTTTAGGGCTTTCCTCTGACACCGCCTGGTGTAGAGGTCCTGGATGGCAGGCAGCTTTGCCCCAGTGATGTAATGGGCCGTACGCACTACCTTCTGTAGTGCCTTGCGGTCGGAGGCCAAGCAATTGCCGTACCAGGCAGTGATACAACCGGTCAGGATGCCCTCGATGTTGCAGCTGTAGAACCTTTTGAGGATCTCAGGACCCATGCCAAATATTTTGTTTCCTGAGGGGGAACAGGCTTTGTCGTGCCCTCTTCACGACTGTCTTGGTGTGTTAGGACCATTCTAGTTTAGATACATTTAAACTCAGTTTTTCACAATTGCTGACATTTAATCCTAGTAACAATTCCCTGTCAGGTCAGTTAGGATCACCACTTTATTTTAAGAATGTAAAATGTTAGAATAATAGTAGAGAGAATGATTTATTTCAGCTTTTATTTCTTTCATCACATTCCCAGTGGGTCAGAAGTTTACATACACTCAATTAGTATTTGGTAGCATTGCCTTTAAATTGTTTAACTTGGGTCAAACATTTCAGATATTCTTACACAAGCTTCCCACAATAAGTTGGGTGAATTTTGGCCCATTCCTCCTGACAGAGCTGGTGTAACTGAGTCAGGTTTGTAGGCCTCCTTGCTCACACACACTTTTTCAGTTCTGCCCACAAATATACTATGGAATTGATGTCAGGGCTTTGTGATGGCCACTCTAATACCTTGACTTTGCTGGCCTTAAGCCATTTTGCCACAACTTTGGAAGTATGCTTGGGGTCATTGTCCATTTGGAAGACCCATTTGCGACCAAGCTTTAACTTTCTGACTGATGTCTTGAGATGTTGCTTCAATATATCCACATAATTTTCCTCCCTCATGATGCTATCTATTTTGTGAAGTGCACCAGTCCCTCCTGCAGCAAAGCACCCCCACAACATGATACTGCCACCCCCGTGCTTCCCGGTTGGGATGGTGTTCTTCGGCTTGCAAGCCTCCCCCTTTTTCCTCCAAACATAACGATGGTCATTATGGCCAAAAAGTTATATTTTTGTTTCATCAGACCAGAGGACATTTCTCCAAAAAGTACGATCTTTGTCCCAATGTGCAGTTGCAAACTGTAGTCTGGCTTTTTTTATGGCGGTTTTGGAGCAGTGGCTTCTTCCTTGCTGAGCGGCCTTTCAGGTTATGTCAATATAGGACTAATTTTACTGTGGATTTAGATACTTTTGTACCTGTTTCCTCCAGCATCTTCACAAAGTCCTTTGCGGTTGTTCTGGGATTGATTTGCACTTTTCGCACCAAAATACGTTCATCTCTAGGAGACAGAACGCGTCTCCTTCCTTAACGGTATGACGGCTGTGTGGTCCAATGGTGTTTATACTTGCTTACTATTGTTTGTACAGATGAATGTGGTACCTTCAGGCGTTTGAAAATTGCTCCCAAGGATGAACCAGACTTGTGGAGGTCTACAATTTATTTTCTGAGGTCTTGGCTGATTTCTTTAGATTTTCCCATGATGTCAAGCAAAGAGGCACTGAGTTTGAAGGTAGGCCTTGAAATACATCCACAGGTACACCTCCAATTGACTCAGATGATGTCAATTAGCCTATCAAAAGCTTCTAAAGCCATGACATCATTTTCTGGAATTTTCCAAGCTGTTTAAAGGCACAGTCAACTTAGTGAATGTAAACTTCTGAACCACTGGAATTGTAATACGGTGAATTATAAGTGAAATTATCTGTCTGTCAACAATTGCTGGAAAAATTACTTTTGTCATGCACAAAGTAGATGTCTTAACCGACTTGCCAAAACTATAGTTTGTTAACAAGAAATTTGTGGAATGGTTGAAAAACTAGTTTTAATGACTCCAACCTAAGTGTATGTAAACTTCTGACTTCAAATGTACACTGTATTCTACAATTCCATTCTACTACCTTTCTATTTTAGTCTATGCCACTCCGACATTGCTCATTCTAATATTTAGATATTCCTTAATTCCATTATTTTACTTTCAGTTTGTGTGTATTGTTGTGAATTGTTAGATATTACTGCACTGTTGGAGCTAGAAACACAAGCATTTTGCTAAACCCACACATAACATCTTCTGTATGTGACAAATACAATTTGATTTGATTTGATGCACACAGCCAAGACAATGCAGGAATGGCTTCGGGACAAGTCTCTGAATGTCCTTGAGTGTCCCAGCCAGAGCCCGGACTTGAACCCAATCAAACATCTCTGGAGAGACCTGAAAATAGCTGTGCAGCAATGCTCCCCATCCAACCTGACAGAGCTTGAGATATTCTGCAGAGAAGAATGGGAGAAACTTCCCAAAATCAGGTGTGCCAAGCTTGTAGCGTCATACCCAAGAAGACTCGAGGATGTAATGGCTGTCAAAGGTGCTTCAACAAAGTACTGAGCAAAGGGTCTGAATATTTATGTAAATGTGATATTTCAGTTTTTTATTTGTTATAAATTTGCAGAAATGTCTAAAAAACATTTTTTTGCTTTGTCATTATGGGGTATTGTGTGTAAATTTATAAAGAAAAGAAACTATTTAATCAATTTTAGAATAAGGCTGTAAAATAACAAAATGTGGAAAAAGTCAAGGGGTCTTAATACTTTCCGAAGGCACTGTAGCTGGAAAAACACTGGAGAAATACAAGCTACATGTCTTGGGTGTGGATGTGCTGGTGCAATGTGAAGGGATATATGGTCTGCTGATGTCACAATACATTAGTCTCAAATCTACATGTTTCATTTCTTAGATTAACTACAAATCTGTTTACAAATACATTTGTCCAGAAGCAGTGAATTTAAGTCATCCACATGTTTCCCATCAGCAACAGTTTGTGGATATATTACGACGACATTTTGTGACGTTTCTGTTCATTTTGGTCTTCGGCAAGGTTTTTTGTTTCTTTAGCTGTTCATGAACAAATTTGTTTTTATTTTGTTAAGGCAAGTTGAAGTCTGTAACCAAAGTCTACATCCCTTCGTCAGTGATTGGGCAACAGTAGGGATTATCAAATGAAGTGTTTGTTGTCAAAGAGAAACATATAGTTTTCATGCATTTTTTTCCCCTTGCGAAATAAACATCTTAGTTTGACTAAGATCTCCTCAACAAAAAAAATGGCAAAATGAATGACAGCCTTCTTGAGTTATTTTGAGGAAGTGTATATTGGCTACGGCAGGTCAAGATGGACAAACAGTACTATTGCCGCTTCTTTTCTCTTTTTTTTTAAGCAAAGGTATTTTAAGGGAGTATGCGAGCACACTCGATCGCTTCACCTAGCTGAATTCGAAGCATGCGGAAGGCTTAAGAACCATTAGACTGTGGCTCTGTCCCAAATAACACTCTATAGCCACAAAACATTGTTACCGCATCTTTGTTTCCACATCATTTCAACCCCCCCCCCCCCCAAAAAAAAATATATGCGATGACGTTAATTCAACCTGGAAAACTAAATGATATTGCAAAAAGTGATCAACATAAATCATCACCCAACTTTTAATCTAAATCCAATGACATGATGAAATGTTTTGTTGTTTTCACGTTGAATTCACGTTATTTGACAACCAAATGTAAATCAAAAACTAGTTGTTGAACTCACGTCTGTGCCCAGTGGGTTCTGACCAGGCCCTGGTCTAAAGTAGTGTACTATATAGGGAATAGGACCCTGGTCTAAAGTAGTGTACTATATAGGGAATAGGACCCTGGTCTAAAGTAGTGTACTATATAGGGAATAGGACCCTGGTCTATAGTAGTGTACTATATAGGGAATAGGACCCTGGTCTAAAGTAGTGTACTATATAGGGAATAGGGTGTCATTTGGGACTCAGACTGAACTGAAAGGCTTGGTGGCGCTTGATGCTGCATGTTGCCTGGGTTATCATAGAACACAATCCAGAACTGACCTGGTTTCCCTTTAATACAGTCCAGAACTGACCTGGTTTCCCTTTAACACAGTCCAGAACTGACCTGCTTCCGCTTTAATACAGTCCAGAACTGACCTGCTTCCCCTTTAACACAGTCCAGAACTGACCTGGTTCCCCTTTAACACAGTCCAGAACTGACCTGCTTCCCCTTTAACACAGTCCAGAACTGACCTGCTTCCCCTTTAACACAGTCCAGAACTGACCTGGTTTCCCTTTAACACAGTCCAGAACTGACCTGCTTCCCCTTTAACACAGTCCAGAACTGACCTGCTTCCCCTTTAACACAGTCCAGAACTGACCTGGTTCAGAATATAAAGTAGCTGTAACACACCTCACCTCACCTCACAGTCTCAAAGCCCACTCATTAAAACTAGTGACCTTTCTATACCAGACACACTGTAAAACTGAAACACTAGGAAAACCATACAGAGAGAGAGAGAGAGAGAGAGAGAGAGAGAGAGAGAGAGAGAGAGAGAGAGAGACAGAGAGAGAGAGAGAGAGAGACAGAGAGAGAGAGAGAGAGAGAGAGAGAGAGAGAGAGAGAGAAAAAGGAGAGATGAATGGGTTACAGGAAGGACAACACGTCTGGTAAACATGCAAAACTTTCCTCCGTCAAGTCTTTGTGTACGTAACCCTACACACACACGTACAGTAATCTATCGAAACGTACTCTACAAACAAAGCCTTCACCCCAGTGTGAGAGTAATCAATAATCTACAGCCTGTATAGTAACTGACAATAGTACAGTAACCAGGATGTTATTCTGCCCTACATCTCTTCTGGACAGTAACCAGGATGTTATCCTGCCCTACATCTCTTCTGGACAGTAACCAGGATGTTATTCTGCCCTACATCTCTTCCTGACAGTAACCAGGATGTTATCCTGCACTACATCTCTTCCTGACAGTAACCAGGATGTTATCCTGCCCTACATCTCTTCTGGACAGTAACCAGGATGTTATCCTGCACATCATCTCTTCTGGACAGTAACCAGGATGTTATCCTGCCCTACATCTCTTCTGGACAGTAACCAGGATGTTATCCTGCCTACATCTCTTCTGGACAGTAACCAGGATGTTATCCTGCCATACATCTCTTCCTGACAGTAACCAGGATGTTATCCTGCCCTACATCTCTTCCTGACAGTAACCAGGATGTTATCCTGCCATACATCTCTTCCTGACAGTAACCAGGATGTTATCCTGCCCTACATCTCTTCCTGACAGTAACCAGGATGTTATCCTGCCCTACATCTCTTCTGGACAGTAACCAGGATGTTATCCTGCCCTACATCTCTTCCTGACAGTAACCAGGATGTTATCCTGCCCTACATCTCTTCCTGACAGTAACCAGGATGTTATCCTGCCATACATCTCTTCCTGACAGTAACCAGGATGTTATCCTGCCCTACATCTCTTCCTGACAGTAACCAGGATGTTATCCTGACATACATCTCTTCTGGACAGTAACCAGGATGTTATCCTGCCCTACATCTCTTCTGGACAGTAACCAGGATGTTATCCTGCCCTACATCTCTTCTGGACAGTAACCAGGATGTTATCCTGCCCTACATCTCTTCTGGACAGTAACCAGGATGTTATCCTGCCCTTCATCTCTTCTGGACAGTAACCAGGATGTTATCCTGCCCTACTTCTCTTCTGGACAGTAACCAGGATGTTATCCTGCCCTACATCTCTTCTGGACAGTAACCAGGATGTTATCCTGCACATAATCTCTTCTGGACAGTAACCAGGATGTTATCCTGCCCTACATCTCTTCTGGACAGTAACCAGGATGTTATCCTGCCCTACATCTCTTCTGGACAGTAACCAGGATGTTATCCTGCCATACATCTCTTCCTGACAGTAACCAGGATGTTATCCTGCATATCATCTCTTCTGGACAGTAACCAGGATGTTATCCTGCCCTACATCTCTTCCTGACAGTAACCAGGATGTTATCCTGCCCTACATCTCTTCCTGACAGTAACCAGGATGTTATCCTGCCCTACATCTCTTCTGGACAGTAACCAGGATGTTATCCTGCCATACATCTCTTCTGGACAGTAACCAGGATGTTATCCTGCCCTACATCTCTTCTGGACAGTAACCAGGATGTTATCCTGCCCTACATCTCTTCTGGACAGTAACCAGGATGTTATCCTGCCCTACATCTCTTCCTGACAGTAACCAGGATGTTATCCTGCCCTACATCTCTTCTGGACAGTAACCAGTATGTTATCCTGCCCTACATCTCTTCTGGACAGTAACCAGTATGTTATCCTGCCCTTCATCTCTTCTGGACAGTAACCAGGATGTTATCCTGCCCTACTTCTCTTCTGGACAGTAACCAGGATGTTATCCTGCCCTACATCTCTTTTCGACCTTAACCAGGATGTTATCCTGCCCTACATCTCTTCTGGACAGTAACCAGGATGTTATCCTGCCATACATGTCTTCCTGACAGTAACCAGGATGTTATTCTGCCCTACATCTCTTCTGGACAGTAACCAGGATGTTATCCTGCCCTACATCTCTTCCTGACAGTAACCAGGTTGTTATCCTGCCCTACATCTCTTCTTGACAGTAACCAGGATGTTATCCTGCCCTACATCTCTTCCTGACAGTAACCAGGATGTTATCCTGCCCTACATCTCTTCTGGACAGTAACCAGGATGTTATCCTGCCCTACATCTCTTCCTGACAGTAACCAGGATGTTATCCTGCCCTACATCTCTTCCTGACAGTAACCAGGATGTTATCCTGCCTTACATCTCTTCTGGACAGTAACCAGGATGTTATCCTGCCCTACATCTCTTCTGGACAGTAACCAGGATGTTATCCTGCCCTACATCTCTTCCTGACAGTAACCAGGATGTTATCCTGCCATACATCTCTTCTGGACAGTAACCAGGATGTTATCCTGCCATACATCTCTTCTGGACAGTAACCAGGATGTTATCCTGCCCTACATCTCTTCCTGACAGTAACCAGGATGTTATCCTGCCCTACATCTCTTCCTGACAGTAACCAGGATGTTATCCTGCCATACATCTCTTCCTGACAGTAACCAGGATGTTATCCTGCCCTACATCTCTTCCTGACAGTAACCAGGATGTTATCCTGCCCTACATCTCTTCTTGACAGTAACCAGGATGTTATCCTGCCCTACATCTCTTCCTGACAGTAACCAGGATGTTATCCTGCCCTACATCTCTTCTGGACAGTAACCAGGATGTTATCCTGCCATACATCTCTTCCTGACAGTAACCAGGATGTTATCCTGCACATCATCCCTTTTCGACAGTAACCAGGATGTTATCCTGCCTTACATCTCTTCTGGACAGTAACCAGGATGTTATCCTGCCCTACATCTCTTCCTGACAGTAACCAGGATGTTATCCTGCCCTACATCTCTTCCTGACAGTAACCAGGATGTTATCCTGCCCTACATCTCTTCTGGACAGTAACCAGGATGTTATCCTGCCCTACATCTCTTCCTGACAGTAACCAGGATGTTATCCTGCCCTACATCTCTTCCTGACAGTAACCAGGATGTTATCCTGCCATACATCTCTTCTGGACAGTAACCAGGATGTTATCCTGCCATACATCTCTTCTGGACAGTAACCAGGATGTTATCCTGCCATACATCTCTTCCTGACAGTAACCAGGATGTTATCCTGCCATACATCTCTTCTGGACAGTAACCAGGATGTTATTCTGCCCTACATCTCTTCCTGACAGTAACCAGGATGTTATCCTAGCCTACATCTCTTCTGGACAGTAACCAGGATGTTACTGGACAAATTGATTTGGAACCAAACAGCTACTTTTGCCCCCCAAAAATTATGTTTGATGTTCAGTAATGGTAGGAAAATTATAGTCCCGTCTGTCACACCTTGACTTTTTTGTAATTGCAGCTGTTAGAAAGGTTTGGTTGTTTCTGTCACCATATAATTACACAGATAGTGTGCTGCAAAATGGAGAGAATGCAGTATTCACAGCCTCACATTGGTCCTATTTCCACTAAGACACCCTCACACTGAAGACTGAGGAAAGTACACTTGGCTCGTTTGGTTTCTGGTCTATTGACAGAGCACAAGCTTACATTACATATAATGATGTATTATTAACTATGATATCGCCTGCCCGTGCACGTTTCTGTGTGTGTATATACTGTATTAATACAGCACCAGTCCAAACTTTGGACACATCTACTCATTCAAGGGTTTTTCTTTATTTTGACTATTTTCTACATTGTAAAATAATAGTGAAGACATCAAAACTATGAAATAACACATATGGAATCATATAGTAAGCAAAAAAAAGTGTTAAACAAATCAAAATATATTTTATATTTGAGATTCTTCAAAGTAGCCACCCTTTGCCTTGATGACAGCTTTGCACATTATTGGCATTATCTCAACCAGCTTCATGAGGTAGTCACCTGGAATGCATTTCAATTAACAGGTGTGCCTTGTTAAAAGTTAACTTTTGGAGTTTCTTTCCTTCTTAATGCGTTTGATCCAATCAGTTGTGTTGTGACAAGGTAGGGGGGTATACAGAAGATACACTAGCCATATTTGGTAAAGACCACGTCCAAATAAGCAAAGGTAAATGACAGTCCATCACTACTTTAAGACATGAAGGTCAGTCAATCCGGAAAATGTCAAGAAGTTTCTTCAAGTGCAGTCGCAAAAACCATCAAGCGCTATGATGAAACTGGCTCTCATGAGGACCACCACAGGAAAGGACGACCCAGAGTTACCTCTGCTGCAGAGGATAAGTTCATTAGAGTTACCAGCCTCAGATTGCAGCCCAAATAAATGCTTCACAGAGTTCAAGTAACAGACACATCTCAACATCAACTGTTCAGAGGAGACTGTGTGAATCAGGACTTCTTGGTCGAATTGCTGCAAAGAAACAGCTACTAAAGGACACCAATAAGAAGAAGAGACTTGCTTGGGCCAAGCAACACGAGCAATGGACATTAGACTGGTGGAAATCTGTCCTATGGTCTGGAGTCACACACACGTACTCACACACACACGCCATTTAGTTTAGAATTCAGAAGCAGTGTTCAAATTACTCTCATTAGCAGCTAATAGGATCCTTACAAAACAAGGGCGCTATTTCCCAGGGGAAGAACAATAGCGGTGGGGCTTGACCTGTGAGCGGCGACTTAGCGGCTCCCATCAGTGTCCTGCATAGAAGTGTTATTTTACGGAATGGAAAGTTAAATGTATAGATGACCTCTGTTTCCCCCTGCTAACCCCAAACATCTGTTGATAATCCTGCTGGTGCAGCACTGTGAACTCTTCCCTTCTTCGTCCGACATGTCGGCTCCCTCAGAGCCTTATACTGTGTAGTCTGGTGTCCAGGAGAATGGACCATCTCTGTAGTTTTCTTCTCGGTAGTAGGGTAATGATACAGATGTAGGATCTTAATCTGAGCCAGTTTTCTACAGCAGGAAAATAATTCTGCAGCAACAGGAAATGTGAATTGTTATGTGGATTATAATTCATGGACATTTTGTAGGGGTTGATCAATTTGTTTGTTAGAGAATATCAAGTTTGACATTTTAAAGTGGAAATTACAAACTTTTGAATACTTTTGAAACCTTGAATACACTACAAGTTTGCATTTCCTGCTGTGCAACAACAGGATGATCAAATTAAGATATGGCATCTGTACAGTAGGTTAATAGTGTGTGTGTATGTGTGTGTGTGTCCAGACCCGTCTGTTTATACCCCAGCGTCAGACTTTATGCCTGTCAGACAGTAACTGTCTAGCCCTCTGTCTGTCTGTACCCAATGTAATACAACCCAGCCCAGCTCCTGAACCATTTGTTAGCACCCCTCAACCCTGTGGTTGACTATCTGTGTGTGAATCCACCTGCTGGACTTGTCACTGTGACACTCCTGACGTTTCCTGTATCACATTCCGGCAGGACTGTAAACCTGTCAGAGCGCTGCCGTACTGTAATCCATACATCCTCACCTCTACTGGGACGACTACGGGCAGGTCTTTGGGCTATGAAATGGCCCTGCGATAGACCAGGATCCTGTCCAGGACTCTTGATTTACATCAATCTGCCTCACATCAACAGAACCATGGGACAGGCTCCTGTCATACGGTTTGTTCTGGCTCGGACATGGCAAGGCACAGTACTTTACTGTACAGTACTTATGCAATGAAATGGACTGGTAATTTAATAGACATAGTAACATGGTTTTACTACATTGTTAAAATGTAAAGATTCAAAACACCATCATTGTGTACTGAAACCATGAAAAGTAATGCACCTAAACTGAGATCTGGTGTTTGGAGGATGTTTCAAAGTAAAGACAATGTAAGTGTTTTGAAGTACTCTGAATGGGAGTACTCTGAATGGAAGTACTCTGAATGGGAGTACTCTGAATGGAAGTACTCTGAATGGAAGTACTCTGAATGGAAGTACTCTGAATGGAAGTACTATGAATGGAAGTACTCTGAATGGAAGTACTCTGAATGGAAGTACTCTGAATGGAAGTACTCTGAATGGAAGTACTCTGAATGGAAGTACTCTGAATGGAAGTACTCTGAATGGAAGTACTCTGAATGGAAGTACTCTGAATGGAAGTACTCTGAATGGAATTACTCTGAATGGAAGTACTCTGAATGGAAGTACTCTGAATGGAAGTACTCTGAATGGAAGTACTCTGAATGGAAGTACTCTGAATGGAAGTACTCTGAATGGAAGTACTCTGAATGGAAGTACTCTGAATGGGAGTATTATGAATGGTAGTACTCTGAATGGAAGTACTCTGAATGGAAGTACTATGAATGGAAGTACTATGAATGGAAGTACTCTGAATGGAAGTACTCTGAATGGAAGTACTCTGAATGGAAGTACTCTGAATGGAAGTACTCTGAATGGAAGTACTATGAATGGAAGTACTATGAATGGAAGTACTATGAATGGAAGTATTATGAATGGAAGTACTCTGAATGGAAGTATTATGAATGGAAGTATTGTGAATGGAAGTATTATGAATGGTAGTACTCTGAATGGAAGTACTCTGAATGGAAGTACTCTGAATGGAAGTATTATGAATGGAAGTACTCTGAATGGAAGTATTATGAATGGTAGTACTCTGAATGGAAGTACTCTGAATGGAAGTATTATGAATGGAAGTACTCTGAATGGAAGTACTCTGAATGGAAGTATTATGAATGGAAGTACTCTGAATGGAAGTACTCTGAATGGAAGTATTATGAATGGAAGTATTATGAATGGAAGTACTCTGAATGGAAGTATTATGAATGGTAGTACTCTGAATGGAAGTACTCTGAATGGAAGTACTCTGAATGGAAGTACTCTGAATGGAAGTACTCTGAATGGAAGTACTCTGAATGGAAGTACTATGAATGGAAGTACTATGAATGGAAGTACTATGAATGGAAGTATTATGAATGGAAGTACTCTGAATGGAAGTATTATGAATGGAAGTATTGTGAATGGAAGTATTATGAATGGTAGTACTCTGAATGGAAGTACTCTGAATGGAAGTACTCTGAATGGAAGTATTATGAATGGAAGTACTCTGAATGGAAGTATTATGAATGGTAGTACTCTGAATGGAAGTACTCTGAATGGAAGTATTATGAATGGAAGTACTCTGAATGGAAGTACTCTGAATGGAAGTATTATGAATGGAAGTACTCTGAATGGAAGTACTCTGAATGGAAGTATTATGAATGGAAGTATTATGAATGGAAGTACTCTGAATGGAAGTATTATGAATGGAAGTATTATGAATGGAAGTATTATGAATGGTAGTACTCTGAATGGAAGTACTCTGAATGGAAGTATTATGAATGGAAGTATTCTGAATGGGAGTATTATGAATGGAAGTACTCTGAATGGAAGTATTATGAATGGGAGTATTATGAATGGGAGTATTATGAATGGGAGTATTATGAATGGTAGTACTCTGAATGGAAGTATTATGAATGGGAGTACTCTGAATGGAAGTACTCTGAATGGAAGTATTATGAATGGAAGTACTATAAATGTAAGTATTCTGAACGGAAGTACCCAATGGAAGTACTCTGAATGGAAGTACTCTGAATGGAAGTACTCGGAATGAAAATACTATGAATGGAAGTATTCTGAAAGGAAGTACCCAATGGAAGTACTCTGAATGGAAGTACTCGGAATGAAAATACTATGAATGGAAGTATTCTGAACGGAAGTACCCAATGGAAGTACTCTGAATGGAAGTACTATGAATGGAAGTATTCTGAACAGAAGTACCCAATGGAAGTACTCTGAAACACCAAAAGTGGTTCTTCAATCTGAATATAATTTATTTATATATCTTGTCTGATCACATCAACTCCCCAATGGGCTCGAGAGGAGAAGGTTGAGTCATGCGTCCTCCAAAACATGACCCGCCAAACCTTGCTTCTTAACACCCGCGGGCACCAATGTGTCGGAGGAAACACCGTTCACCTGACGACCAGTGTCAGCCTGCAGGTGCCCGGCCCGCCATAAGGAGTCGCTAGAGCACAATGAGTCAAGTAAAGCCCCCCCTGGCCAAACCCTCTCCTAACCCGGACGACACTGAGCCAATTGCGCACCGCCCGATGGGACTCCTGATCACGGCCGGTTGTGATACAACCCGGGTCTGTAGTGACGCCTCTAGCACTGTGATGCAGTGCCTTAGACCTTTGCGCCACTTGGGAGGCCCTGAATATCAGTTATTTGTTGAGGCCAGGGGGCAGTATTGAGAATTTTGGAAAAAAATATGTGCGCATTTTTAACTGCCTCCTACACCAACTCAGAAGCTAGAATATGCATATTATTGTTTAGGTTTGGATAGAAAACACTCTGAATTTTCTAAAACAGTTTGAATGGTGTCTGTAAGTATAACAAAACTCATATTGCAGGCAAAAACCTGTGAAAAATAGATTTAAAAAAATGAGAATTTTGTGACTGTACTATTTAGTGTCATTGTTTTAAAGATACCACAGTGAGAAAGGATTCAGTTCGCAACTCCTACTGCTTCCACTAGATGTCAACGATCTTTAGAAAGTTGTTGGAAGCATCTGTCATGAATACAGACCGAATTAGAAAGCTTACAAGTTGACACGTCATCACTTCATTTTTTGCGCCTGCGCATGAATCTGAGAAGAGTGTCTTCGTCATTATCGTTTATTCTAGACACTTGATAGGTTGTGTGAAAATATTACTGATGTTTACTGATGTTTCACGTTAAAAATGGACCAAAAGATTAATGCTAAACAACGTTTGACATGTTTAAACAAACGTAAATAGATTATTTACTAGGTTTTCTTTAGCTTTTCGACGTGACTTTACACTGCCCACCTCATTTTGTGGGAGCCTACTGAACGCTAACTATTTGGACATAAATTATGAACTTTGTCAAAAGAAACCACATTTGTTCTGGACCTGGGATCTCTGGCAGCGCCTTCTGATGGAGATAATCAAAGGTAAGGGGATATTTAGAATGTTATTATCGATATTAGATGATGCTAATGCTAACGGTATAGCTTAGCTTAGCTTAGCATATAGCTTATTGTTGTTAGCATAGTACCCAGTTTATGCAAAATGTGATTTCCCAGTAAAGTTATTTTGAGATCTGGCCATTCGGTAGCAATTACGAGATGATAATATATTATTCTTTGAATGACAATATTATAATTTACCAATGTTTTCGAATAGTAATTCCGTGATTTGTAATGCTGGATTCACTGGGTGCATTCGAGCCGAAAAAAATTCTGAATTTCACCGCGACTGTAAATGCTGTTTTTGGATATAAATATGAACTTGATGGAACTAAAAATGCATGTATTGTATAACATAATGTCCTATGAGTGTCATCTGATGCAGATTG
Organism: Salmo trutta; assembly: GCF_901001165.1. NCBI lineage: Eukaryota > Metazoa > Chordata > Actinopteri > Salmoniformes > Salmonidae > Salmo > Salmo trutta. The sequence continues at coordinate 41,191,946 of NC_042983.1, read as the reverse complement.
TCAAAGGTAAGTGCATAATTCTAGCTAGTTTTCTGTCTGTTGATGCCCTTCTTTGAATTGGCTAAACATTACACGCAGCTATTGTCAATGTACTCTCCTCACATAACCTAACTTTATGCATTCTCCGTAATGCCTCTGAAAATCGGACAGCGTGGTTAGATTTAGGAGATATATCTTTCAAATGGAGGAAAATAGTTGATTATTTGATTTTTTGAAATGATTACTCTTGCAGTTTTGAATTCCCCGCCATGGTCACATGACAATGAATCCCAATACCGGGATAAGATCGGGATAAGATCCTCAACATTAAGAGAGTGTTGTGAAAAAACTTTTTCGGGTTTCAATATATTTAAAAGGCCGCATCAAAACTAAATCCAGAAATGTACTGAGATTAACAGACAGAACTGTCATATTTCTTATTTCTCCATAGTTTTCTTAAATATGTTCACATTTTAGAGGACATGTGGAATTTAATACTTGTCCTAGGATATACAATGGCACTGATTATACAGGCTACTATGGTTGCCAGCTTTATTGAGATTATAAATGATGTTCCAATCAAAATGTTTAGGGTGATATAAGTTATAGCATAGGTAGCGTGAATAAAGTTGTGGTATTTGTGTGACAACGTGGATTTGAAACCGGGTCTCCTTGTCAAAATACTGCCGTAGTCCACTCAGCCAGTCTACAGCCTTAACTATTGTGCTGAATCACCGTTGTTACACTGAGCACATAGGGCCCAATTCAGACTTGAGGTAAATACTGAAGACTTAACATGGACTTCAGTCAATAAAACATGGCCATTGTTTTACTTAAGTCCATGTTAAATCAATATATCTCAAGTCTGAATAGGAATTCCAACCTTTATTTTTTCAATACTTTATTTAGACAGTTTAGAAACAGGAGGAGAAGGAGTGAAAGTGGGACAGGCAGAAGCAGGAATTGAACCCCTGCCTTGTGATGCAGTAAGAAGGCAAAATCCTTTGGAATGTTACCCAGTCAACCACATCTCCACATGCCATATGAATCCCATTGAAGTTAAAACCTGGTGCCAGAAGACTGAGGCATGGAGGTGGAGAATTGTGGGTAATTGCGGCAAGATCAGTGGTTCTCAAACCCCAGACGTTTCACAATGTTGTTGTAGACCTGAACTAGCTCACCTAATTCACCTAGTCAAAGGCTTGATAATTAGTTTATAAGTTGAATCAAGTGTTCTAGCTCTAGAATAAATCAAATCCATGGAACAGCTGCTGGTCCCCCGAGGAGACTCTATGATTACTCTATGGTCAAGTGTAAAAAAACAGGCAAGTTTATGGGCACCTCGCCTCTCTTTCTAGTCCTTCACGAATTCAGACAGAGGTGAGACCAAACGCTCAGGTGAAAGGCTCCTAAACAATCCAAGAAAGCGCACGTCAATAAAAATGTGAGTACACAATGTTATCCCATTGAAATTAGGAAACAGAAAAGGAATTCACACAACAAGAACGTGTGTTTCAAGCTGCATTTCATCCGCTATGGTAATGGGACCAAGTCAAGGAGCCATTTTGATTCATCGATCAGTTTTCTTGATGCTACATGTAGTTGTTAACTGACATATGCCATTGTTTGCACATTTGTTTTTTAAAAGGCAAATGAATGCCTGCTTTTTAGTTAATACAACTGACTTGTGTGCCCTCGCCCTCCATTTCGCAAATCTGACCATAATTCTATCCTCCTGATTCCTGCTTACAATCAAAAACTAAAGCAGGAAGTACCAGTGACTCGCTCAATACGGAAGTGGTCAGATGACCCGGATGCTAAGCTACAGGACTGTTTTGCTAGCACAGACTGGAATATGTTCCTTTATTCATCTAATGGCATTGAAGAGCACCCCACCTCAGTCAACGGCTTCATGAATAGGTGCATCGACGATGTCGTCCCCACAGTGACCGTACATACATATCCCAACCAGAAGCCATGGATTACAGGCAACATCCACACCGAACTAAAGGCTAGAGCTGCCGCTTTCAAGGAGCAGGACACTAATCCGGACGCTTATAAGAAATCCCACTGTGCCCTCAGACGAAATATCAAACAGGCAAAGCGTCACTACAGGATTCAAATTTAATCCTACTACACTGGCTCTGACACTCGTCGGATGTGGCAGGGCTTGCAAACTATTACGGACTACAAAGGGAAAGCCAGCTGCGAGCTGCCCAGGGACATGAGCTTACCAGATGATCTAAATGCCTTTTATGCTCACTTTGAGGCAAGCAACACTGAATATGCATGAGAGCACCAGCTGTTCCGGACGACTGTTTGATCACGCTTTCTGTAGCCGATGTGACCAAGACCTTTAAACAGGTCAACATTCACAAGGCCGAAGGGCCAGACGGATTACCAGGGAGTGTACTCAAAGCATGCGCGTACCAACTGGCAAGTGTCTTCACCAACATTTTCAACCTCTCCCTGACCGAGTCTGTAATACCTATGTGTTTCAAGCAGACCACCATACTCCCTGTGCCCAAGAATGTGAAGGTAACCTGCCTAAATGACTACCGCCCTGAAGCACTCATGTCGGTAGCCATGAAGTGCTTTGAAAACCTGGTCATGGCTTACATCAACACCATCCTCCTGAAAACCCAAGACCCACTCCAATTTGCATACCGCCCCAACAGATCCACAGATGATGCAATCTCAACCGCACTCCACTCTGCCCTTTCCCACCTGGATAAAGGGAACACCTATGTGAGAATGCTGTCCATTGACTACAGCCAGGCATTCAACACCATAGTGCCCTCAAAGTTCATCACTAAGCTAAGGACCCTGGGACTAAACACCACCATCTGCAACAGGATCCTGGACTTCCTGATGGGTCGCCCCCAGGTGGTAAGGGTAGGCAACAACACATCCGCCACGCTGATCCTCAACACTGGGGCACCTCAGGGGTGTGTGCTTTGTCCCCTCCTGTACTCCCTGTTCACCCATGACTGTGTGGCCAAGCACGACTCCAACACCATCATTAAGTTTGCTGATGACACAACAGTGGTAGGCCTGATCACCGACAACAATGAGACAACCTATATGGAGGAGGTCAGAGACCTGGCAGTGTGGTGTCAGGACAACAACCTCTCCCTCAATGTGAGCCAGACAAAGGAGATGATTGTGGACTACAGGAAAAGGAGGGCTGAATAGGCCCCCATTAACATTGACAGGGCTGTAGTGGAGCAGGTTGAGAGTTTCAAGTTCCTTGGTGTCCACATCACCAACAAACTATCATGGTCCAAACACACCAAGACAGTCGTGAAGAGGGCACGACAACACCCTTTCTCCCTCAGGAGACTGAAAAGATTTGGCATGGGTCCCCAGATCCTCAAAAAGTTCTACAGCTGCACCATCGAGAACATCCTGACCGGTTGCATCACCGCCTGGTAATGCAACCGCTACAGAGGGAAGTGCATACGGCCCAATACATCACTGGGGCCAAGTTCCCTGTCACCCAGGACCTCTATACAAGGCGGTGTCAGAGCAAGGCCCAAAAAATTGTCAAAAACTCCAGCCACCTTAGTCATACACTGTTCTCTCTGCTACCGCACAGAAGACGGTACCGGAGCACCAAATCTAGGTCCAAAAGGCTCCTTAACAGCTTCTTCCCCCAAGCCGTAAGACTACTGAACAATTCATCAAATGGCCACTGGACTATTTACATAGACAGATCAGCACTTCTACTCTGAGACGCTTTATGATTACATGCAGATATTATACATTGCACAATGGGATTATGCTACTCCTGACCTGTGGATGTGTATACCAGGTGTTGGTATATTTAATGACCTGTGGATGTGTATACCAGGTGTTGGTATATTTAATGACCTGTGGATGTGTATACCAGGTGTTGGTATATGTAATGACCTGTGGATGTGTATACCAGGTGTTGATATATGTAATGACCTGTGGATGTGTATACCAGGTCTTGGTATATGTAATGACCTGTGGATGTGTATACCAGGTGTTGATATATGTAATGACCTGTGGATGTGTATACCAGGTGTTGGTATATGTAATGACCTGTGGATGTGTATACCAGGTGTTGGTATATGTAATGACCTGTGGATGTGTATACCAGGTGTTGGTATATGTAATGACCTGTGGATGTGTATACCAGGTGTTGGTATATGTAATGACCTGTGGATGTGTATACCAGGTGTTGGTATATGTAATGACCTGTGGATGTGTATACCAGTTATATCTCTCCTCTCTGCCTCCAGTCTAGTTAACCCAGTTATATCTCTCCTCTCTGCCTCCAGTCTAGTTAACCCAGTTATATCTCTCCTCTCTGCCTCCAGTCTAGTTAACCCAGTTATATCTCTCCTCTCTGCCTCCAGTCTAGTTAACCCAGTTATATCTCTCCTCTCTGCCTCCAGTCTAGTTAACCCAGTTATATCTCTCCTCTCTGCCTCCAGTCTAGTTAACCCAGTTATACCTCTCCTCTCTGTCTCCAGTCTAGTTAACCCAGTTATATCTCTCCTCTCTGTCTCCAGTCTAGTTAACCCAGTTATACCTCTCCTCTCTGCCTCCAGTCTAGTTAACCCAGTTATACCTCTCCTCTCTGTCTCCAGTCTAGTTAACCCAGTTATACCTCTCCTCTCTGCCTCCAGTCTAGTTAACCCAGTTATACCTCTCCTCTCTGTCTCCAGTCTAGTTAACCCAGTTATACCTCTCCTCTCTGCCTCCAGTCTAGTTAACCCAGTTATACCTCTCCTCTCTGCCTCCAGTCTAGTTAACCCAGTTATACCTCTCCTCTCTGACTCCAGTCTAGTTAACCCAGTTATATCTCTCCTCTCTGCCTCCAGTCTAGTTAACCCAGTTATATCTCTCCTCTCTGTCTCCAGTCTAGTTAACCCAGTTATACCTCTCCTCTCTGCCTCCAGTCTAGTTAACCCAGTTATACCTCTCCTCTCTGTCTCCAGTCTAGTTAACCCAGTTATACCTCTCCTCTCTGCCTCCAGTCTAGTTAACCCAGTTATACCTCTCCTCTCTGCCTCCAGTCTAGTTAACCCAGTTATACCTCTCCTCTCTGACTCCAGTCTAGTTAACCCAGTTATATCTCTCCTCTCTGCCTCCAGTCTAGTTAACCCAGTTATATCTCTCCTCTCTGTCTCCAGTCTAGTTAACCCAGTTATACCTCTCCTCTCTGCCTCCAGTCTAGTTAACCCAGTTATACCTCTCCTCTCTGTCTCCAGTCTAGTTAACCCAGTTATACCTCTCCTCTCTGCCTCCAGTCTAGTTAACCCAGTTATACCTCTCCTCTCTGACTCCAGTCTAGTTAACCCAGTTATATCTCTCCTCTCTGCCTCCAGTCTAGTTAACCCAGTTATATCTCTCCTCTCTGTCTCCAGTCTAGTTAACCCAGTTATACCTCTCCTCTCTGCCTCCAGTCTTCAGGAAACAGCTGATGTTCCAGCAGCTCCATATTAAATGTTCTGGCTATTTCAACTGCTGCTTTGTAAGTGAATATGATTCACTTGGACATGGCTAGGCTAAGGAAACTGTATGTTCATGTACACACCATAACGCACAGACACACACAACCCGTATACACACCTTACATAACTTCAATCAACCACACAGACACATATATACACACAGACACATTTATACGCAGACACATATATACACACAGACACTTATACACACAGACACATATATACACACAGACACATATATACACACAGACACATATATACACACAGACACATATATACACACAGACACATATATACACACAGACACATTTATACGCAGACACATATATACACACAGACACTTATACACACAGACACATATATACACACAGACACATATATACACACAGACACGTATACACACAGACACATATATACACACAGACACAGATATACACACAGACACAGATATACACACAGACACAGATATACTCACAGACACATATATACACACAGACACATATATACACACAGACACGTATACACACAGACACATATATACACACAGACACATATATACACACAGACACAGATATACACACAGACACAGATATACACACAGACACAGATATACACACAGACACATATATACACACAGACACATATATACACACAGACACATATATACACACAACATATACACACAGACACATATACACACAGACACATATATACATACAGACACAGATATACACACAGACACATATATACACACAGACACATATATACACACAGACACAGATATACACACAGACACATATATACATACAGACACAGATATACACACAGACACATATACACACAGACACATATATACATACAGACACAGATATACACACAGACACATATACACACAGACACATATATACACACAGACACAGATATACACACAGACAGAGATATACACACAGACACATATATACACACAGACACAGATATACACACAGACAGAGATATACACACAGACACAGATATACACACAACATATAGAGTATGGGTGAGTATAACAATGGCAAGTAAAACACATTCCTATCATTGATTAGTAGACGCTAAGCATGGATGGTTCAGAGCGGGCATGAGTGTGAACGAGGTGAGATGTCATGGCGTGCAGGGATGGTCTATATCTGACCGACTGGCTAACATGATACAGCAAGCAGCCAGCTATCTATTTGCCTTCTATTTGTGAGCTCGTGAAAGGAAACAGCAGACATATTTTATCCAGGCATCCAAAGGCTCAACCGCTGACGTTTGTCCGTCACAGAATAATAACCGATGCTGACGCCACTGGATGGATATTCTGTACCATGTCCGGTAGAGAACCTTTCCATACAGATTCCCCTATCAGAAACATACCGATGCTGACGCCACTGGATGGATATTCTGTACCATGTCCGGTAGAGAACCTTTCCATACAGATTCCCCTATCAGAAACATACCGATGCTGACGCCAGTGGATGGATATTCTGTACCATGTCCGGTAGAGAACCTTTCCATACAGATTCCCCTATCAGAAACATACCGATGCTGACGCCACTGGATGGATATTCTGTACCATGTCCGGTAGAGAACCTTTCCATACAGATTCCCCTATCAGAAACATACCGATGCTGACGCCACTGGATGGATATTCTGTACCATGTACGGTAGAGAACCTTTCCATACAGATTCCCCTATCAGAAACATACCGATGCTGACGCCACTGGATGGATATTCTGTACCATGTATGGTAGAGAACCTTTCCATACAGATTCCCCTATCAGAAACATACCGATGCTGACGCCACTGGATGGATATTCTGTACCATGTCCGGTAGAGAACCTTTCCATACAGATTCCCCTATCAGAAACATACACATGCTGACGCCACTGGATGGATATTCTGTACCATGTCCGGTAGAGAACCTTTCCATACAGATTCCCCTATCAGAAACATACACATGCTGACGCCACTGGATGGATATTCTGTACCATGTCCGGTAGAGAACCTTTCCATACAGATTCCCCTATCAGAAACATACCGATGCTGACGCCACTGGATGGATATTCTGTACCATGTCCGGTAGAGAACCTTTCCATACAGATTCCCCTATCAGAAACATACACATGCTGACGCCACTGGATGGATATTCTGTACCATGTCCGGTAGAGAACCTTTCCATACAGATTCCCCTATCAGAAACATACACATGCTGACGCCACTGGATGGATATTCTGTACCATGTCCGGTAGAGAACCTTTCCATACAGATTCCCCTATCAGAAACATACCGATGCTGACGCCACTGGATGGATATTCTGTACCATGTCCGGTAGAGAACCTTTCCATACAGATTCCCCTATCAGAAACATACACATGGGCCATTTATTTATTTATTTTTTTTGGGGGGGGGGGTTATTCGATAAAAAAATTACAAAAAATGTATGATAAACTAATAGAAGTTCTCGATTGACAATTATGCTTGTCAGTATACCAGAGTGAAAGTGAACGTTTTGTTACCTGTATGTAGTGTGTAAAGGAGGAGGAGGAGGAAGAGAAAGACCACAAGGAAGAGGAGGAGGAAAAGGAGGAGGAGGATCTGGCGCATAGTTTACATTAAAAAATAAAGGAGAGCCGCACACTCTAGGAGCTCAGATTTATACCCTGATGAAGACAGCTCATCTGTCGAAATGTTTCACATTACATTTTTGCATCTGAGCTCCTAGAGCGTGCGGCTCTCCTTTAATTTGTCAAGTGTTCTACTCCGCTAGCCAGCACCTTGCCTAAATAGGTGGGAGTTTCTTTCGCCTCTAGAACACAGCTTACATAGGCATAAAAAATAGTCAAGACAGCTCAAATTACACTAAATACACCTTGTTCATTCTACAGCTTGTCAAACACAGAGACATTGCTGGGTGTAAGTGATCGTCTTTCAGGTCTCTCTCTAAGGAGGAGGAGGATGAGGAGATTTCACTGACTAGCTCTAGCAGACAGAGTTACTGGATTGTGTCCCAAATTGCACCCTTTTCCCTATACAGCCCCATGGTCTCTGGTCAAAAGTAGTGCACTACATAGGGAATAGGGTGCCAACTCTGGTCAAAAGTAGTGCACTACATAGGGAATAGGATGCCAACTCTGGTCAAAAGTAGTGCACTACATAGGGAATTGTCATGTCCTGACCATATAAAGATGTTATTTTCTATGGTAGAGTAGGTCACTGTTTTCTATTTCTATGTTTAGGTTCTAGTTTTGTATTTCTATGTTGGGGTTTTGTTTGGGATGATCTCCAATTAGAGGCAGCTGGTCCTCGTTATCTCTAATTGGAGATAATACTTAAGTAGGGGTTTTTCCACCTGGGTTTTGTGGGTGATACATTTTTGAGTTGTGTATGTTTCACCTCTGCGTCACGGTTTGTTGTTTTTGTCTTTCAGCTTATTTATGTATGGCATAGTTTCACAGTGTAAATAAAAAATGTGGAACGACACACACGCTGCACCTTGGTCCTCTCATTCCTACGACAGCCGTGACAGGAATAGGATGCCAACTCTGGTCAAAAGTAGTGCACTACATAGGGAATAGGGTGCCAACTCTGGTCAAAAGTAGTGCACTACATAGGGAATAGGGTGCCATTTGGGATGTTGACTGGGTATTCTGCCCCGGATGATGCATAATAGAACTAGCCAGGTGCTTAGGGCCAAAGAATGAACCGAATGAGAAGAACATTAGCTACAGTACTTAACAAAATGTACACATTAGCCAAGGGGAGTTAGCATTGTCATGCTCTGTACTCAAGGCCTTCCAACCACCTTCTGTTGAACTCTGTAGTTTCAGGCAACACAAATCAATACATAACATATTCATTTTCCTAACGAGGTAACAAAGACAACACAAAAGATTCAAAAGAACTGAAAACCAACTCAACAACTGTCACGGCTGTTAGAAGGAGCGGACCAAGATGCAGCGTTTTCGTAGGTCCACATATTTATTTAACCAGTGAAACCGAATGCAACCATTAAACACTTCAAAAATATACACAAAACAACAAACCATGACGCAGGAGGATCAAATACACTCACAACAAATAATGACCCACAAACACATGTGAAACAAACATGAACTTAAATAGGACCTCCAATTAGAGACAACGACAACCTGCTGCCTCTAATTGGAGGTCATGCCAAACAACACCAACATAGAAATGCAAAACTAGAAAATGAACATAGACATACAAAAACAGACAAACACCCCCTGTCACGCCCTGACCTACTCCACCATAGAAAATAAACACTCACTATGGTCAGGATGTGACAACAACTAGAAACCAACTCAACAACTAGAAACCAACTCAACAATTGGAAAAGCAAATCAACAACTGAAAAACAACTCAACAACTGAAAAACAACTCAACAACTTAAAACTGAACAAGAAAGTTTAACCTTGGCAAATCTTTTAACTGCATTATCGTCATTCTGGTCGAATAAAACCCTTCTCTACAATCCCTCTCAAAGTCATTCTGGTCCTAACCTCTGGAATAAAACCCTCGTCTACAATCCCTCTCAAAGTCATTCTGGTCCTAACCTCTGGAATAAAACCCTCGTCTACAATCCCTCTCAAAGTCATATTTCCCTGAAGACAGCCCCTGAACAGAATTCTGGTCATGGTTCCCGAAGGTGTGTTCTGCTCCAGTCCTTGTCGGAGATCAATCTCTATAATTCAGTCTTTATAATTCAGTCTTTATAATTCCCGCTCTCTCATGGTTTGGAAAAACATCACTCATCAAAATGCCCATTCGATGACCATTCATTTTCCTGGTGCCTACAGGAGATTAAAGCCACCCAGAGAAAAAAAGACTGTTCTCCAAAAGACTGGAGAAGGGTGCACTGATAAAACACATAATGTGTTCACCATCACGTTTATAAACACTAATTCATTCATTCATTTTGAAAACAGCCTCATATACTGTAGATCATCAACTAGATTCAGTCTTATGCCAAATTTTTCTTGAGCTGACGGTTACGGAGCTGGAACATAATTACAAATCATTTGTAGACTTCAGATTGACCACAAGAAGCCCAAACAGATATAATATTTGACTAAAACATAATCATTTCAAACCTTGCTTACATTTATATAAGATTACATACATCTCTCTATTATGCGTGGGAATAATTGGGAACAGATTTCCAAAATTAAAATCAGCTGATTTCCTGGTGTTGTTACCAATGGTGATTTCAGCATGTAAATCTTGGTGAGGCAAAAAATAAATAATATGTAGATGCATGCCAGCAAAGTCAAGACACAACACTAAACAATACATTAATTGCCCTATAACGGTGACAAACGATGCTCACAAACTGTAAGCTGTCCCAACAGCAGAGCCCCAACAGCAGTCCCAACACCTTACCACCACTACATACAGCTGGCTATCTGATGAGCCTTGTCTGGCAGCGAAACAGTTAATTTAGCCTCATTTACTGCCTTTTAATAAAACATAGCTGATATGGCTGACTTGCTTAAACAAATGTGGTTTCTACTGACGATTGAGATGTACAAACTATGGCATAAGGGGACGACAAGCAGATAAGAGGCAATCCGTCACTTCAATTAAGACATTAATGAGCGCGCTAGGACAGACGTAGTCAATATAACTATTTGTTCAGCACTTTTGAAATGTACAACGACAAAATTCAGAACATAGGCCGTTCTTACAGTATTCTCCCTGTACACCAAGTCAGAACAGTAAGATAAATAAAGAGGGCATATAAGCAGACAATGAAATCTCTTACAATATTCAATGATGACATTTCTTTAAAACAGGCTATAGGCTAAATGTGCACCACCAAGTCAGAGCAGTAGGCTAAGTTATGAGGAGAAAAGGGACAAAATTATTAGGGTGAGGCACTTACTACACAACATACACTTAGTGTTACTTTCTTAGCTACAGTATACATATCTCCCTGGCATATTACACCATTTATGCAGTAGCATATAAGACATTTTTGGACTCATATTATATTTATGGTGCTTTCAAGACAACTGGGAAAACAACAAGGTTGAATCACGTTGACGTCAGGGATCTTTAGGTCAGAGCTCCAGAAAGAGGCCCGAGTTCTCGACTTGGAATTCCAAGTTGGATGAACGTTCAAAACGTATTTTCCTAGTCGGAGCTCGTTTTTTTCTGAGATCCCAGTTGTCTTGAACTCAATGAAGTCTGAGATTTCCCAGTTCCGAGTTTCCAGTTGTTTTGAACGTGGCAGAAGCCATGCTGGATCGACAGCATGGACAACATTGAATGTTTATCCTTTTAAGCTTGGAAAAAAGACCATTAAATCCCGATTTGTACCACACATCCATTCCACTAAATAGCAGGCTAGTGATAGCTTTGCAATGCTTGCAGTTAGCCACTGATTCCTTCCAAACCACTCATTATTGAATTTGTGATTTCCAACTTGTTGTGTAATGTTCAATGGTCGATGAGCATCGATATGTTTTATCTATAATATCTCTTCATAATTTATCTTCCTATGACAAGGATGGAAAAGGATTTGCCAATAGATTGTCGACTTGATTCATGATGATGACTGCTAGCTAGGTATCGAAGATTTTGAAAGTATGATGTTGACATGATCAGTCCAATCAAAGCTACGGTAAATATAACCTGATTTTACATCATTTTATCTGTGGCCAATGACCTTGAGCCTTCTTGGAAGGGCACTTCTAATGTAACTCTATGGCAGCACCCAAGGGGCTTGAATTTTTAAGCTCTACCCGTAGATTTTGCGGTGACGTAGTCTCCCCATGAGTGACAGAACACTGAGCCAATCACGGCGCAACTATAGAACATTACCAACCCCTACGCTCCGTATTTGTTGTATATTCCCCCAGGATTTGTTTTAAAGCCCCCAAAAACGTCTTTTCATCATGTATTTTTAGAGTGACAAAGGGTGTAAAATCGATCAAAATAAGGTTATTCTTGGTTATTCAAGGTTGGCTAAAAGTACACCTGATAGTTTGTGTTAGACACTGATCTAATATGACTTACTTAAAATCTATCCAAATAAAGAAATTAAGGTCCGCTCTGTCCCCATCCATCCAACACCAACAAAAGGCACAAAAATGGCTGCACTATCTAGCCAAAATACTCTTTGGATGTTATTTTGAGTGAGTGAGTGAGTGAGTGAGTGAGTGAGTGAGTGAGTGAGTGAGTGAGTGAGTGAGTGAGTGAGTGAGTGAGTGAGTGAGTGAGTGAGTGAGTGAGTGAGAGATGAAGACATGCAGGTCATATTATACCATTAGAAAAACATATTTATTTAAGTTTCACCCTTTTGTTAATTAATTGTTGCTCAAAATTAACCCAATAATTCAGACACATGGAGCATCTTAAACAGTATCATCCACAATGGGGCAAAACTAAATTCAACTAATGATCTAAATAAAATGTTTAAAAAAAACTGAAAAATAATTAGGAATAAAATCTGATAAAAAAAGTAAGATCCCAAACAAATATTACATCCTATATTACAGAACGTCTTCTCCTGCTTCTCTCTTTTGACGCTTATTTTGTGGGTGGACGCATCAAAGTGTACCTCCTATTTTTAAAGGTGGCAAAGCGGTCAATAACACTATTGTGGCTTAGTGGCCCAAGCACTTCACCCTCAATGGACATGGCTGCAAGACTTGCAAGCCTTTTCTGACCCAGTGTCTTACGCAACCAGGAGTGCAGCCGGCGCAGTGCACTGAAGGACCTTTCACAGGAGCAGCTGCTCACAGGAATTGTGAGGGCAACCTGAATGATTTCCTTCAGAGAAGGAAACATATCATCATCCAGGAGGTTATGCACAGCAAGCATATCGTTGGGAGGACATCTAGCCTCTCTTTTCTGGGCAAGAAAAGTTTCTGGCCACCAACATCTCTTCTGTTTTAACATCAATACCGTAGTGCTTAGCAAACTCAGTTAAGCATGATGTATCTAGGAAGTTTTTTGAGTTGGGGCTGCATGCCTGTATGCCTTTGAGCAGACCTGTATCTACAGTCGAGAATAGCTGGTCAAGCTCACAAACCGTCCTGTCCAAGCAGGAGAGCAACAACTCTGTTTTCATTGTTTGGGAACATGACAATTCTGTGCCTAAACCCAAGGTCTCCACCACAAAATCTCCCGTTTTCCTTTGTTTGAGCTTTCTTGCTGCATCTGCCTCTGGAATATTGTACATTTCACAGAGTGCTTTGGTTCTGTCATAAAGTTCTGTGGCAAATGCATCTGCCTATCAGTGATAGTTTGTTGTTTGCCGAAACAAGCTTCTGCCAGGTCTACAGTCTCTTTCTGGAGGAACATGTGTAGTCCCTCAGTTATAGAAAGAAGGGACTGAAACACCAATAGCAAATACAAGGTGGAGAACTTATGAAACTTTGCTCTTAGACAAACAACCATGGGGGGATCCAATGGCAGATAGACAATCAAAAATAGCAGTTAAAGTGTCCAGGACTGCATTTATGGACCGCAACCAGCGAGTGTTTGAGAGCTGTACAAATTCAGCTGATGCTATTCCAAGTTTGGACTGAGCTTCTTTGAACGTGTGGTGATTAACTAGGGAAGTACTGACAAACAAAAACACATTTTCCAAGAAACTGGAAAACTCAGCAGCCTCCGAAATAGCCCTGCAAGTATGACACAACACTAAATTAAGCTCATGAGCATAGCATTGTACATAAATTGCCTTCGGATGCAGCACTCTGAAATGTGCTTGCACATCTCCTTTGGACCCACTCATGACAGCTGCACCATCAGGTCGGTGCAACGCTCTTTAGGCCTGCTTACCCTTCTCATTTGAAGCTGCTGTTGCAACTCATTTGCTACTGATTGGGCATCAAAATGACTTGATTTCTGCTAGTGCTAATAAACTCTCCTTAACTGTCCCCTCTGTAACATACCTAACACACAGAGCCAACTGTTCAGACTGCCCATCCTTGGCCCATCCCAGACTGCCCATCCTGAGGCCAAGGACTACAAATCCCTGGCCTCATCCGCCATAATGGCAGACATTCTAGACTTTGACATCTTAGAGAGACTATGGTGTCCGTAATCTCTTGAGCACAGCATTCGATTATGTCATTCTGAGATTCTGGAGAGAGATACGTCGCATTTGATGGAGTATTGTACCTTTGCAGGAATGGGTCAAACTCCTTCAAAAGCTCCATACATTCAAGAAAGTTTCCTCTATTTGTGCTTTCACTATATTCGGCATTGTCACGGAAGGAGAGTCCCTGTCTTCCTAACATTGAGGTGACCGCAACAATTCTCCTCACATACTCCCTTCTCTCTGCAATATCACTAGCATTGGCAGATGTTAAAATCTGAGCAATGTTCCCATGATTACTAGTTGCCTGGTAGCTTTTCCATGCCACAACACTGTTTCTGTGTGTTTGTGCCATTTCATGTTTACCGAAGATAAACAAAGTTATTTTTCCAATTTTTGCATCCATTACTGACAAAATAATAAAATGTAATGTTTTTGCAAAAAACTCTACATAGAAAGCTGCGTTTTTGTGGACAGAGTACTCTACCCAATTGTATTTCTCAAACCAGCAGTGCTGAAATGCCCTTTTCTGTGTACCAAAACTTTAGTGTGTGTAGCTATTCAGCTTCACTTGTCTTTATCACCTAAATCACTCTCATTTCTGGAAGGAGTTGCTGCAAAGGCTTGATTACTTTCTCTGTCTGGATCTGTTTGTTCTCCCACCCTGTCTGGATCTGTTTGCTCTCCCTCCCTCTCTGGATCTGTTTGTTCTCCCTCCCTGTCTGGATCTGTTTGTTTTCCCTGTCTGGATCTGTTTGTTCTCCCTCCTTGTCTGGATCTGTCTGTTCTCCCTCCCTCTCTGGATCTGTTTGTTCTCCCTCCCTGTCTGGATCTGTTTGTTCTCCATGTCTGGATCTGTTTGTTCTCCCTCCCTGTCTGGATCTGTTTGTTCTCCCTCCCTGTCTGGATCTGTTTGTTCTCCCTCCCTCTCTGGATCTGTTTGTTCTCCCTCCCTGTCTGGATCTGTTTGTTCTCCCTGTCTGGATCTGTTTGTTCTCCCTCCCTGTCTGGATCTGTTTGTTCTCCCTCTCTGGATCTGTTTGTTCTCCCTCCCTGTCTGGATCTGTTTGTTCACCCTGTCTGGATCTGTTTGTTGTCCCTCCCTGTCTGGATCTGTTTGTTCTCCCTGTCTGGATCTGTTTGTTCTCCCTCCCTGTCTGGATCTGTTTGTTCTCCCTCCCTGTCTGGATCTGTTTGTTGTCCCTCCCTCTCTGGATCTGTTTGTTGTCCCTCTCTGGATCTGTTTGTTGTCCCTCCCTGTCTGGATCTGTTTGTTGTCCCTCCCTGTCTGGATCTGTTTGTTCTCCCTCCCTGTCTGGATCTGTTTGTTCTCCCTGTCTGGATCTGTTTGTTCTCCCTCCCTGTCTGGATCTGTTTGTTCTCCCTCCCTGTCTGGATCTGTTTGTTCTCACTCCCTCTCTGGATCTGTTTGTTCTCCCTCTCTGGATCTGTTTGTTCTCCCTCCCTCTCTGGATCTGTTTGTTCTCCCTGTCTGGATCTGTTTGTTCTCCCTCCCTGTCTGGATCTGTTTGTTCTCCCTCTCTGGATCTGTTTGTTCTCCCTCTCTGGATCTGTTTGTTCTCCCTCCCTGTCTGGATCTGTTTGTTCTCCCTCTCTGGATCTGTTTGTTGTCCCTCCCTGTCTGGATCTGTTTGTTCTCCCTGACTGGATCTGTTTGTTCTCCCTCTCTGGATCTGTTTGTTCTCCCTCCCTGTCTGGATCTGTTTGTTCTCCCTCCCTGTCTGGATCTGTTTGTTGTCCCTCCCTGTCTGGATCTGTTTGTTGTCCCTCCCTCTCTGGATCTGTTTGTTGTCCCTCCCTGTCTGGATCTGTTTGTTCTCCCTCCCTGTCTGGATCTGTTTGTTCTCCCTGTCTGGATCTGTTTGTTCTCCCTGTCTGGATCTGTTTGTCCTCCCTGTCTGGATCTGTTTGTTCTCCCTCCCTGTCTGGATCTGTTTGTTCTCCCTCTCTGGATCTGTTTGTTCTCCCTCCCTCTCTGGATCTGTTTGTTCTCCCTGTCTGGATCTGTTTGTTCTCCCTCCCTGTCTGGATCTGTTTGTTCTCCCTGTCTGGATCTGTTTGTTCTCCCTCTCTGGATCTGTTTGTTCTCCCTGTCTGGATCTGTTTGTTGTCCCTCCCTGTCTGGATCTGTTTGTTCTCCCTGTCTGGATCTGTTTGTTCTCCCTCTCTGGATCTGTTTGTTCTCCCTCCCTGTCTGGATCTGTTTGTTCTCCCTCCCTGTCTGGATCTGTTTGTTGTCCCTCCCTCTCTGGATCTGTTTGTTGTCCCTCTCTGGATCTGTTTGTTGTCCCTCCCTGTCTGGATCTGTTTGTTCTCCCTCCCTGTCTGGATCTGTTTGTTCTCCCTGTCTGGATCTGTTTGTTCTCACTGTCTGGATCTGTTTGTTCTCCCTCCCTGTCTGGATCTGTTTGTTCTCCCTCTCTGGATCTGTTTGTTCTCCCTCTCTGGATCTGTTTGTTCTCCCACCCTGTCTGGATCTGTTTGTTCTCCCTCCCTGTCTGGATCTGTTTGTTCTCCCTCCCTGTCTGGATCTGTTTGTTCTCCCTGTCTGGATCTGTTTGTTCTCCCTGTCTGGATCTGTTTGTTCTCCCTCCCTGTCTGGATCTGTTTGTTCTCCCTCCCTGTCTGGATCTGTTTGTTCTCCCTCCCTCTCTGGATCTGTTTGTTCTCCCTCCCTGTCTGGATCTGTTTGTTCTCCCTCCCTGTCTGGATCTGTTTATTGTCCCTCCCTCTCTGGATCTGTTTATTGTCCCTCCCTCTCTGGATCTGTTTGTTGTCCCTCTCTGGATCTGTTTGTTGTCCCTCCCTGTCTGGATCTGTTTGTTCTCCCTCCCTCTCTGGATCTGTTTGTTCTCCCTCCCTCTCTGGATCTGTTTGTTCTCCCTGTCTGGATCTGTTTGTTCTCCCTCCCTGTCTGGATCTGTTTGTTGTCCCTCCCTCTCTGGATCTGTTTGTTGTCCCTCTCTGGATCTGTTTGTTGTCCCTCCCTGTCTGGATCTGTTTGTTCTCCCTCCCTGTCTGGATCTGTTTGTTCTCCCTGTCTGGATCTGTTTGTTCTCCCTGTCTGGATCTGTTTGTTCTCCCTCCCTGTCTGGATCTGTTTGTTCTCCCTCTCTGGATCTGTTTGTTCTCCCTCTCTGGATCTGTTTGTTCTCCCTCCCTCTCTGGATCTGTTTGTTCTCCCTCTCTGGATCTGTTTGTTCTCCCTCCCTCTCTGGATCTGTTTGTTCTCCCTGTCTGGATCTGTTTGTTCTCCCTCCCTGTCTGGATCTGTTTGTTCTCCCTCTCTGTCTGGATCTGTTTGTTCTCCCTCTCTGGATCTGTTTGTTCTCCCTCCCTGTCTGGATCTGTTTGTTCTCCCTCCCTGTCTGGATCTGTTTGTTCTCCCTCTCTGGATCTGTTTGTTGTCCCTCCCTGTCTGGATCTGTTTGTTCTCCCTGTCTGGATCTGTTTGTTCTCCCTCTCTGGATCTGTTTGTTCTCCCTCCCTGTCTGGATCTGTTTGTTCTCCCTCCCTGTCTGGATCTGTTTGTTCTCCCTCCCTGTCTGGATCTGTTTGTTGTCCCTCCCTCTCTGGATCTGTTTGTTGTCCCTCCCTGTCTGGATCTGTTTGTTCTCCCTCCCTGTCTGGATCTGTTTGTTCTCCCTGTCTGGATCTGTTTGTTCTCCCTGTCTGGATCTGTTTGTCCTCCCTGTCTGGATCTGTTTGTTCTCCCTCCCTGTCTGGATCTGTTTGTTCTCCCTCTCTGGATCTGTTTGTTCTCCCTCCCTCTCTGGATCTGTTTGTTCTCCCTGTCTGGATCTGTTTGTTCTCCCTCCCTGTCTGGATCTGTTTGTTCTCCCTGTCTGGATCTGTTTGTTCTCCCTCTCTGGATCTGTTTGTTCTCCCTGTCTGGATCTGTTTGTTGTCCCTCCCTGTCTGGATCTGTTTGTTGTCCCTCCCTGTCTGGATCTGTTTGTTCTCCCTCTCTGGATCTGTTTGTTCTCCCTCCCTGTCTGGATCTGTTTGTTCTCCCTCCCTGTCTGGATCTGTTTGTTCTCCCTCCCTGTCTGGATCTGTTTGTTGTCCCTCCCTCTCTGGATCTGTTTGTTGTCCCTCTCTGGATCTGTTTGTTGTCCCTCCCTGTCTGGATCTGTTTGTTCTCCCTCCCTGTCTGGATCTGTTTGTTCTCCCTGTCTGGATCTGTTTGTTCTCACTGTCTGGATCTGTTTGTTCTCCCTCCCTGTCTGGATCTGTTTGTTCTCCCTCTCTGGATCTGTTTGTTCTCCCTCTCTGGATCTGTTTGTTCTCCCACCCTGTCTGGATCTGTTTGTTCTCCCTCCCTGTCTGGATCTGTTTGTTCTCCCTCCCTGTCTGGATCTGTTTGTTCTCCCTGTCTGGATCTGTTTGTTCTCCCTGTCTGGATCTGTTTGTTCTCCCTCCCTGTCTGGATCTGTTTGTTCTCCCTCCCTGTCTGGATCTGTTTGTTCTCCCTCCCTCTCTGGATCTGTTTGTTCTCCCTCCCTGTCTGGATCTGTTTGTTCTCCCTCCCTGTCTGGATCTGTTTATTGTCCCTCCCTCTCTGGATCTGTTTGTTGTCCCTCTCTGGATCTGTTTGTTGTCCCTCCCTGTCTGGATCTGTATGTTCTCCCTCCCTCTCTGGATCTGTTTGTTCTCCCTCTCTGGATCTGTTTGTTCTCCCTCCCTCTCTGGATCTGTTTGTTCTCCCTGTCTGGATCTGTTTGTTCTCCCTCCCTGTCTGGATCTGTTTGTTCTCCCTCCCTGTCTGGATCTGTTTGTTCTCCCTCTCTGGATCTGTTTGTTGTCCCTCCCTGTCTGGATCTGTTTGTTCACCCTGTCTGGATCTGTTTGTTCTCCCTACCTGTCTGGATCTGTTTGTTCTCCCACTCTGGATCTGTTTGTTCTCCCTCCCTCTCTGGATGTGTTTGTTCTCCCTCTCTGGATCTGTTTGTTCTCCCTCCCTGTCTGGATCTGTTTGTTCTCCCTCTCTGGATCTGTTTGTTCTCCCTCCCTGTCTGGATCTGTTTGTTCTCCCTCCCTGTCTGGATCTGTTTGTTCTCCCTCCCTCTCTGGATGTGTTTGTTCTCCCTCCCTCTCTGGATCTGTTTGTTCTCCCTCTCTGGATCTGTTTGTTCTCCCTCTCTGGATCTGTTTGTTCTCCCTCCCTCTCTGGATCTGTTTGTTCTCCCTCCCTGTCTGGATCTGTTTGTTCTCCCTCTCTGGATCTGTTTGTTCTCCCTCCCTGTCTGGATCTGTTTGTTCTCCCTCCCTGTCTGGATCTGTTTGTTCTCCCTGTCTGGATCTGTTTGTTCTCCCTCCCTGTCTGGATCTGTTTGTTCTCCCTCTCTGGATCTGTTTGTTCTCCCTCCCTGTCTGAATCTGTTTGTTCTCCCTCCCTGTCTGGATCTGTTTGTTCTCCCTCTCTGGATCTGTTTGTTCTCCCTCCCTGTCTGGATCTGTTTGTTCTCCCTCCCTCTCTGGATCTGTTTGTTCTCCCTCCCTCTCTGGATCTGTTTGTTCTCCCTCCCTCCCTGGATCTGTTTGTTCTCCCTCCCTCTCTGGATCTGTTTGTTCTCCCTCCCTGTCTGAATCTGTTTGTTCTCTTTCCCTGTCTGAATCTGTTTGTTTTCCCTCCCTGTCTGGATCTGTTTGTTCTCCCTGTCTGGATCTGTTTGTTCTCCCTCCCTGTCTGGATCTGTTTGTTCTCCCTCCCTGATTGGATCTGTTTGTTCTCCCTCTCTGGATCTGTTTGTTCTCCCTCTCTGGATCTGTTTGTTCTCCCTCCCTCTCTGGATCTGTTTGTTCTCCCTCCCTCTCTGGATCTGTTTGTTCTCCCTCCCTGTCTGGATCTGTTTGTTCTCCCTCCCTCTCTGGATCTGTTTGTTCTCCCTCCCTGTCTGGATCTGTTTGTTCTCCCTCCCTGTCTGGATCTGTTTGTTCTCCCTCCCTCTCTGGATCTGTTTGTTCTCCCTCCCTGTCTGGATCTGTTTGTTCTCCCTCCCTGTCTGGATCTGTTTGTTCTCCCTCCCTCTCTGGATCTGTTTGTTCTCCCTCCCTCTCTGGATCTGTTTGTTCTCCCTCCCTCTCTGGATCTGTTTGTTCTCCCTCCCTCTCTGGATCTGTTTGTTCTCCCTCCCTCTCTGGATCTGTTTGTTCTCCCCCTGTCTGGATCTGTTTGTTCTCCCTGTCTGGATCTGTTTGTTCTCCCTCCCTGTCTGAATCTGTTTGTTCTCCCTCCCTGTCTGGATCTGTTTGTTCTCCCTCTCTGGATCTGTTTGTTCTCCCTCTCCGGATCTGTTTGTTCTCCCTCCCTGTCTGGATCTGTTTGTTCTCCCTCCCTGTCTGGATCTGTTTGTTCTCCCTCTGGATCTGTTTGTTCCTACTCTCTGGATCTGTTTGTTCTCCCTCCCTCTCTGGATCTGTTTGTTCTCCCTCTCTGGATCTGTTTGTTCTCCCTGTCTGGATCTGTTTGTTCTCCCTCCCTGTCTGGATCTGTTTGTTCTCCCTGTCTGGATCTGTTTGTTCTCCCTCCCTCTCTGGATCTGTTTGTTCTCCCTGTCTGGATCTGTTTGTTCTCCCTCCCTCTCTGGATCTGTTTGTTCTCCCTCTCTGGATCTGTTTGTTCTCCCTGTCTGGATCTGTTTGTTCTCCCTCCCTGTCTGGATCTGTTTGTTCTCCCTGTCTGGATCTGTTTGTTCTCCCTCCCTCTCTGGATCTGTTTGTTCTCCCTCTCTGGATCTGTTTGTTCTCCCTGTCTGGATCTGTTTGTTCTCCCTCCCTGTCTGGATCTGTTTGTTCTCCCTCTCTGGATCTGTTTGTTCTCCCTCCCTGTCTGGATCTGTTTGTTCTCCCTCCCTGGATCTGTTTGTTGTCCCTCTTTCTCTGGGCATGCTTGCTCTCTCTCTCTCTTATACAGCTCGCATGTTTATCTCTGCCTTGCACAGAAGCCTCTCTTTCTTCATGACCCTTTAAGATATCGTGAACATTATTTATTTATGCCTAACAAAAGTAAGACATATGCTGTACACATTTAACTGAAAGCTTAAAGATCTACTTGCTTTTTTCCTCACTAACCTTCATCAGACATGCTCCCTCAGCCCTGTCAGCCTCCAGCTTCTTTCTCCCATTCCTCTCTGCTTTGTTTTGACATGTATTGTTATTAAATTCACATTTACAATAACTCAAGGCTTAATAGGTGATTAATCAGTTTATGTTTTAAGTTGTTTGTTTGAACTGGTAAAATCTTAATTTCTCATCGGATTGGCCTTCGGCAGAGCTGCTGGCACTGCCTCTCTTGAAGAATTTACGTATATCCATCTAACGTTAGTCGTTAGATAGCCTACAGTTGAGAAATTGAGGATAATACAATGACATTGTGATCAACACTATGTCACCTTTTCTACACATGACCTACTGATAATTGTTTTGCAATGGCCTACTGAATGAAAGCAATTGAGTATGAAATTATATGTGCATGATGTTACGTCATCTGTCTCATTTATAGCCTGGCACAGCGAGCAAAACTACATAGAAATACAACGTTAACTAGATATCATCGCCACGTAACTTATGTCGAATTCAAAAGACACCGTTAACATTACCGTTAGTTAGCTCGCAACGTCTGTTACACTGTAACTTACAGGCAGCCTCACATAAAAAACGTATTGGTTAAAAAAGCTTTGATTATGACCAGTCTATATGGATCCGTCCTGTCAGAGCCTTTTCCTGTCAGTTTACTGTTAGCTAGCAGTCTCAAGCCGCAGCAGTAGCTAACGTTATCCAAAATGTACAAGTAGACCTAACGGTCACTAGCAGTGCAGCAGCCCCCCCCCCCCCCCCCCCCCCCCCCCCCCCCGAGAAGAAGTTTAAGATGCGATGGAACGGTTGACGAAAAAAAAAGGAATCACAGAGAAAATATATCGACTGATATATTGATTTATTTGGGGGGGGGCTAATGAATATTTTAGGGGAGATAAAGCCCCCCTAAAATAGGCCTAGCGACGTCCCTGACTCACACTATCATCGTCACACCAGTCACCTGCCTGTTCAACAATATCACAACAAGTTATAACTCTAAAGACAACCCTCTGAAGTCTGAAGTGTCAGATTAAATAGGGATTTCAAACAATCAGAGCGGCCTTGAGTACCGCACAATCAAATAACCAATTGGGAGAGTGAGCGGGAAGAGAGAGCGGGAGGGAGGGAGAGAAATTACCATATTAGAAACACATATTTCCCTCAGATTACACAGACCCACAAAGAATTAGAAAAATAAATCAAATTTTGATAAACACCCATATATATATATTGGGTGAAATACCACAGTGTGCCATCAAAGCAGCAGAAATGTTGACCTGTTGCCACAAGAAAAGGGCAACCAGTGAAGAACAAACACCATTGTAAAAACAACCCATATTTATGTTGATTTATTTTCCCTTTCGTACTTTAACTACTTCCACATTATTACAACACTGTATATAGACATAACATCTCATTTGAAATGTCTTTGGAACTTTTGTGAGTGTAATGTTTACTGTTCATTTCAGTTTCAGTTTTGTTTATTATCTATTAGATAGATAGAGAGAGAGAGAGAGAGAGAGAGAGAGAGAGAGAGAGAGAGAGAAAGAGAGAGACAGAGAGAGAGAGCGAGAGAGAGAGAGACAGAGTGGGAAGAGAAGAAAAGGAACTCTCAAATACAGTGATGTTCTTCCCAATCACGACCAACCTCTTCCATTGGAATGTGGTTCCCACTTCTCAGAGTGCCTGCCTGCCTGCCTGACCTCCGTTTGCCTGCCAACCTCCCTGCATGCATCTCCTTCCTTCCCTGCCTGCTTACCACCCTGCTTGCTTGTCCGCCCTGCCTGCCTGCCCTGTCTGCCTCACCTCTCTGCCTCACCTTCCTTGTCTTATTCCCTCGCGCCAATAGGATTATTATTACTCTGTGTTCAGCATTTCAGCTAAAGATGAGAGAACTCTTGACCTCTCCACCCTCAGGGGAGTGAACCCTGCTGCAGTGAGATCTCTCCACCCTCCTGCCTGTGACCAGGGGAGATAAGTGAACCCTGCTGCAGTGAGATCTCTCCAGCCTCCTGCCTTTGACCAGGGGAGATAAGTGAACCCTGCTGCAGTGAGATCTCTCCAGCCTCCTGCCTTTGACCAGGGGAGATAAGTGAACCCTGCTGCAGTGAGATCTCTCAACCCTCCTGGCTGTGAAGCCCCAAAATTGCACTCCCTGGAAGCCTGTGTTTCAGACATAAGGAAGTGGATGGCTGCAAATGTTCTACTTTTAAACACGAACAAAACAGAGATGCTTGTTCTAGGTCCCAAGAAACAAAAAGATCTTCTGTTGAATCTGACAATTAATCTTGATGGTTGCACAGTCGTCTCAAATAAAACTGTGAAGGACCTCGGCGTTACTCTGGACCCTGATCTCTCTTTTGACAAACATATCAAGACTGTTTCAAAGACAACTTTTTTCCATCTACGTAACATTGCAAAAATCAGAAACTTTCTGTCCAAAAATGATGCAGAAAAATGTATCCATGCTTTTGTCACTAGGTTAGTGTCATGTCCTGACCATAGAAATATGTTTTCTATGGTAGAATAGGTCAGGTCGTGACAGTTTTTTCCCCTTTGTTTTCTATTTCTATGTTTAGGTTCTAGTTTTGTATTTCTATGTTGGCGTTTTGTTTGGGATGATCTCCAATTAGAGGCAGCTGGTCCTCGTTGTCTCTAATTGGAGATCATACTTAAGTAGGGGGTTTTCCACCTGGGTTTTGTGGGTGATTAATTTTGAGTTGTGTATGTGTTCATCTCTGCGTCACGGTTTGTTGTTTTTTCATTTCAGTGTATTTATATATTGCATAGTTTCACAGTATAAATAAAAATGTGGAACGACACACACGCTGCACTTTGGTCCACTCCTCCTTATGACAACCGTGACAGTTAGACTACTGCAATGCTCTACTCTACTTTACTAAATAAACTTCAGTTAGTGCTAAACACGGGTGCTAGAATCTTGATTACAACCAAATAATTTGATCATATTACTCCAGTGCTAGCTTCTCTTCACTGGCTTCCTGTTAAGGCAAGGGCTGATTTCAAGGTTTTACTGCTAACCTACAAAGCATTACATGGGCTTGCTCCTACCTATCTTTCCGATTTGGTCCTGCCGTACATACCTACACGTACACTACGATCACAAGATGTAGGCTTCCTTATTGTCCCTAGAATTTCTAAGCAAACAGCTGGAGGCAGGGCTTTCTCCTATAGAGTTAAATTTTTATGGAATGGTCTGCCTACCCATGTGAGAGATGCAGACTCGGTCTCAACCTTTAAGTCTTTATTGAAGACTCATCTCTTCAGTGGGTCCTATGATTGAGTGTAGTCTGGCCCAGGAGTGTGAAGGTGAACGGAAAGGCTCTGGAGCAACGAACCGCCCTTGCTGTCTCTGCCTGGCTGGTTCCTCTCTCTCCACTGGGATTCTCTGCCTCTAACCCTATTATAGGGGCTGAATCACTGGCTTACTTGTGCTCTTTCATGCCATCCCTAGGAGGGGCGCGTCACTTGAGTGGGTTGAGTCACTAACGTGATCTTCCTGTCCGGGTTGGCGCCCCCCCTTGGGTTGTACCGTGGCAGAGATCTTTGTGGGCTATACTCGGCCTTGTCTCAGGATGGTAAGTTGGTGGATGAAGATATCCCTCTAGTGGTGTGGGGGCTGTGCCTTGCCAAAGTGGGTGGGGTTATATCCTGCCTGTTTGGCCCTGTCCGGGAGTATCATCGGATGGGGCCACAGTGTCTCCCGACTCCTCCTGTCTCAGCCTCCAGTATTTATGCTGCAGTAGTTTATGTGTCGGGGGGCTGGGGTCAGTTTGTTATATCTGGAGTATTTCTCCTGTCTTATCCGGTGTCCTGTGTGAATTTGTAACAGCTGTCGTCTGAAGAAGTGGACCAAGGTGCAGCGGAGTTAGTGTTCATTATTAGAATTTAATATAAACAACATGAACACTATACAAAACAAGAAAAGAGTAAACCGACAGCAAACATTCCTGTCTGGTACAAAACACTGACAGAAACAATTACCCACAAACCCACAAGGCAAAGTAGGCAACTTATGTGTGACTCCCAATCAGCCACAACCCTCTACAGCTGTGCCTGATCGGAAGTCACACGGCCAAAATTACTGAAACAATAAAAAGCACACAGACTCTTCTGCCATGTCCTTACCCAACTACACCCTCTACTGGTCAGGACGTGACAGAATTTAAGTATGCTCTCTCTAATTCTCTTTCTTTCTCTCTTTTGGAGGACCTGAGCCCTAGGACCATGCCTAAGGACTACCTGGCCTGATGACTCCTTACTGTCCCCAGTCCACCTGGCCGTGCTGCTGCTCCAGTTTCAACTGTTCTGCCTGCGGCTATGGAACCCTGACCTGTTCACCGGACGTGCTACCTGGCCCAGACCTGCTTTTTTCAACTCTCTAGAGACAGCAGGAGCGGTAGAGATACTCTGAATGATCGACTATGAAAAGCCAACTGACATTTACTCCTGAGGTGCTGACCTGTTGCACCCTCGACAACCACTGTGATTATTATTATTTGACCCTGCTGGTCATCTATGAACATTTGAACATCTTGGCCATGAGTCCATGCCCTGACGAATTGAGGCTGTTCTGAGTGGAAAAGGGGGGGGGGGTACATCTCAATATTAGGAAGGTGTTTTTAATGTTTGGTATACTCAGTGTATATGCATGGCGTGGGTCTGCCCTGGGGAGGGGAGGGGGAGAGCTATGCAAAACTAAGGATATAAGAAATACTATACTATAAGAAATACTGTACTATACTATAAAATATAGGTTTAGCAAAGGTGGTTCTACAGTGAACTACTCGCGTGATGAGCAGCCTTGTCTGCGACCTTAAGACTTCCTGTACTGTACTATAAAATAGGGGAGCTTTACAGAACTAAGGATATAAGAGATACTGTACCATACTATCAGAAATACGACACTATAGGAAATACTGTAACATACTAAATACTAAACATTAATCTATACCAAATACTATACTAAATACTGTACTATACTATGAAATATAAATGATATATTATAATAATATAATAAAAATGAATTGAGGCAGTTCTGAGGGCAAAACGGGAAGGGTGATACCTAGCCAGTTGTACAACTGAATGCATTCAACTGAAATGTATCTTCCACAATTAACCCAACCCCTCTGACTCAGAGAGGTGTCGCGGGATTCCTTAATCGACATCCATGTCATCGGCGCCCAGGGAGCAGTTGTTGTTTGAAGTTAATTGCCTTGCTCAAGGGCAGAACGACAGATTTTTCCACCTTGCCAGCACGGGGATTCGAACCAGTGTCCTTTCGGTTACTGGCCCAATGCTCTTAACAGCTAGGCTACATTCTGCCCTGCAGGAGGTGCAACTCAATATTAGGAAGGTGTTCCACTCAGTGTACACACAAACACACCTTCCACGAGGCATTAAGATGTACACACAGGGCTCCCGAGTGGCGCAGCCGTCTAAGGCACTGCATCGCAGTGCTAGAGGAGTCACACAAAAACAACTTCCATGAAGCATTAAGATGTACACACAAGAAACAGGGACACAGATGGCTCTTTGGAACACAGCCAAGCTGGTGGCTTCAGCAAAGGCAGGAAAAAAATATGAGACCATGAGGGGGTTAATGTCACATCATAGAGAGAGAGAGAGAGACTGAGAGAGAGAGTCTCTCTCGTGAAGAGTGCCTTCCTGGGGTTTAGATAAAGGACTCTGACAAGAGGCCCAATTAAAACATCAGGGGCTTCATTTCTCAAAGATGTATAACAAGGATGTAAACCTTGCCTGCTCCAGTGTTCCTGCAAAGATTAGTATTTATAATTATTGAGCTTGATGAGAAAGTGTGCGTAACTCCACTCAAAATCTCAAACCATGCACAACTTCTAGAAGGTTGATCAACTGTATTGCAAGCAAATAGGCTCATTGTTCGGTTGGTGGAAATGGTAGGTGTTATAATAATGGTAAGTGTTTTAATAATGGTAAGTGTTTTAATAATGGTAGGTGTTGTAATAATGGTAGGTGTTATAATAATGGTAGGTGTTGCAATAATGGTAGGTGTTTTAATAATGGTAAGTGTTTTAATAATGGTAAGTGTTTTAATAATGGTAGGTTATAATAATGGTAAGTGTTTTAATAATGGTAGGTGTTTTAATAATGGTAGGTGTTATAATAATGGTAAGTGTTTTAATAATGGTAAGTGTTTTAATAATGGTATGTGTTTTAATAATGGTAGGTGTTTTAATAATGGTAGGTGTTTTAATAATGGTAGGTGTTGTAATAATGGTAGGTGTTTTAATAATGGTTGGTGTTGTAATAATGGTAGGTGTTGTAATAATGGTAGGTGTTATAATAATGTTAAGTGTTTTAGTAATGGTAAGTGTTTTAATAATGGTAAGTGTTTTAATAATGGTAGGTGTTATAATAATGGTAGGTGTTATAATAATGGTAGGTGTTCGATGCACGGGAATTATAATAATAAAAACATTCAAACGTAGGCCTAATGATTAAACAGGTGAATTTGCCGTTGGTAAGGAGATCGCATAGCAGCATGGCACCTAATATGTTTCATTTGACTTGTATTATATAGGCCGAAATCAGAATCATATTGTATTATATAGGCCGATATCAGAATCATATTGTATTACATAGGCCGAAATCAGAATCATATTGTATTATATAGGCCGAAATCAGAATCATATTGTATTACATAGGCCGAAATCAGAATCATATTGTATTATATAGGCCAAAATCAGAATCATATTGTATTACATAGGCCGAAATCAGAATCATATTGTATTATATAGGCCGAAATCAGAATCATATTGTATTACATAGGCCGAAATCATATTGTATTACATAGGCCTAAATCAGAATCATATTGTATTATACAGGCCGAAATCAGAATCATATTGTATTACATAGGCCGAAATCATATTGTATTACATAGGCCGAAATCATATTGTATTACATAGGCCTAAATCAGAATCATATTGTATTATATAGGCCGAAATCAGAATCATATTGTATTATATAGGCCGAAACCAGAATCCTATTGTATTACATAGGCCGAAATCAGAATCATATTGTATTACATAGGCCGAAATCAGAATCATATTGTATTATATAGGCCGAAATCAGAATCATATTGTATTACATAGGCCGAAATCAGAATCATATTGTATTATATAGGCCGAAATCAGAATCATATTGTATTACATAGGCCGAAATCAGAATCATATTGTATTACATAGGCCGAAATCAGAATCATATTGTATTACATAGGCCGAAATCAGAATCATATTGTATTATATAGGCCGAAACCAGAATCCTATTGTATTACATAGGCCGAAATCAGAATCATATTGTATTACATAGGCCGAAATCAGAATCATATTGTATTATATAGGCCGAAATCAGAATCATATTGTATTACATAGGCCGAAATCAGAATCATATTGTATTACATAGGCCGAAACCAGAATCATATTGTATTATATAGGCCGAAATCAGAATCATATTGTATTACATAGGCCGAAATCAGAATCATATTGTATTACATAGGCCGAAATCAGAATCATATTGTATTACATAGGCCGAAATCAGAATCATATTGTATTATATAGGCCGAAATCAGAATCATATTGTATTACATAGGCCTAAATCAGAATCATATTGTATTATATAGGCCGAAATCAGAATCATATTGTATTACATAGGCCGAAATTAGAATCATACAGAATCCTACAGAATCATACAGAATCTGTACAGTCTTCCTTCTTACATAGGCCGAAATCAGAATCATATTGTATTATATAGGCCGAAATCAGAATCATATTGTATTACATAGGCCGAAATCAGAATCATATTGTAATACATAGGCCGAAATCAGAATCATATTGCATTAAATAGGCTGAAATCAGAGTCATATTGTATTACACAGACCGAAATCAGAATCATATTGTATTATATAGGCCGAAATCAGAATCATATTGTATTGCAGGACACTTGTCTCCTTTTCTGACATGACTGGTTTAAATGATCCTGCTACACAACCAATAGCAGGCTATCAAATCACTCACTCAACAGCCAAGCACGCTGGGAAGGAAATAGACCGGTAGCCTTGACAGTATTGGTAGGCTACAGTGTTGCTGTGCGATATTAGGAACGTAACATCATAGCCAAGCCTATTTAAATATCAGAGCCTATACCAAGAAAAATAATCATGTATTGATAAATAAAATATTGAACAACAGTTTGTCTTTTACATAGAAGTGTGGGTTGTAGCATTAAGTTTTAAATTCAATCTGGCAGAACGTGTAGCCTGTGTTTGGCGCTCACTAGGCAGCATGCAATTTTTAGTTTGGGAATGTCAGTGGAACAATCTGCCCACGCCATACAGAAATGTGATCAAATTTGTCATTGTGCTTTCTTTTAGAAACTATCATGGCCCAGTTCCAACATCTGCAAATCATATGGCCCAGTTCCAACATCTCCAAATCATATGGCCCAGTTCCAACATCTGCAAATCATACAGCAAATGAGGGTGTTTTTGTTACCTTAAAATGTGAATGGAGGGCATTTTCCTGCCGGGGTTGAAGAGCTCGTTCACGACCGCACATATAATATGGCTCCGATTTATCGATGAAAACATGCGTATATGTTGCGTGCAACAGTTTGTGGCGAATCTTCCCGTTAGACTGAATTTAGTAAGAAACGGTTAATAAATGAGGCCCAAGGGCTTTGAGATGAAAATACGGAGAAATGATTCACAAGAATTATACCAGAACGACCAAGTAATTCCAGAACGACCAAGTAATTCCAGAACGACCAAGTAATTCCAGAACGACCAAGTAATACTAGAATGACCAAGTAATTCCAGAACGACCAAGTAATTCCACAATGACCAAGTAATTCCACAATGACCAAGTAATTCCAGAATGACCAAGTAATTCCAGAATGACCAAGTAATTCCAGAACGACCAAGTAATTCCACAATGACCAAGTAATTCCACAATGACCAAGTAATTCCAGAACGACCAAGTAATTCCAGAACGACCAAGTAATTCCAGAACGACCAAGTAATTCCAGAACGACCAAGTAATACTAGAACGACCAAGTAATTCCAGAACGACCAAGTAATTCCAGAATGACCAAGTAATTCCAGAACGACCAAGTAATTCCAGAATGACCAAGTAATTCCAGAAGGACCAAGTAATTCCAGAACGACCAAGTAATACTAGAATGACCAAGTAATTCCAGAACGACCAAGTAATTCCAGAACGACCAAGTAATTCCAGAACGACCAAGTAATTCCAGAACGACCAAGTAATTCCAGAATGACCAAGTAATTCCAGAACAACCAAGTAATTCCAGAACAACCAAGTAATTCCAGCATGACCAAGTAATATGAATATGTTGTTTACAACTTCCTCATTAAACCAAGCATGAAGTGCCAATAAAGAGTAAAACAGCAATGTACAAGCACACACACCATGAAGCTACCACTACTTACTGACGAACTGTATCAAAGGCCAAGCCAGGTCAAAGATAATGCTACACACTGGACAATATTTCTTCAAATCCTCTCCTCCCCCCTTTCTCCCTCTCTTTCTACCTCTCCCACCCCATCCCTTCCCCTAAGGGTGTACTTCGTTGGGTCTGGGCCCAAGAGAATGCTGTGTTGGGTGTACACAACAAAGTGAATTCCTCCTGCATTCATTGCGAGTTCAAAGCTTCCTTACAAATCCAAGGCTTTCAAATCAACCCCCTCCAAATGACATTATGCAGAAAGGCTTGTGGGGTGGCGGAGGTTTCCTGGGGGTTAATCAGGTATCTCCGGCGGAGCTGCGGCTAGGTTGGCGGTTGTCTTTCACTTCCAAGAACGCACTTCCTGAGTCCCAAATGGCACTCTATTCCCCTACGTAATGCATTGCTCTCAACTTGAGTGCCTGAGGAAATAGGGTGCCATTTGGAACGGAGAAGAGTTGGCTCTCACTTACAAGGAATGACACTTTAAAACCCAAATCCAGAGAGAAAGTACCAGTGTCCCAAATGGCATCGAAACTTCTGTTGTCCGGATTCTACTGAGTCCCACTGCAATCATCCTCTGTTCTACAGAAATACAATGAATAAAAATAAGACCACTCCCGGTCACTCTGACACACTCCACTTTCCCCAGCGCATAATTCACCCTTTTCGACACGGATTTCCAACATATGCATCCTTAGTCAACAAAACGCCTCCCAACAAGAAGCGATTCATTATCCTTCACCTCCCTTATCTTACCTAATTTGCACACACTGAATATAGACTTTTTCTATTGTGTTATTGACTGTACGTTTGTTTATTGTGTAACTCTGTGTTGTTCTTTTTGTCGAACTGCTTTGCTTTATCTTGGCCAGGTCGCAGTTGTAAATGAGAACTTGTTCTCAACTGGTCTACCTGGTTAAATAAAGGTAAAATAAAAGTTAAATAAAGGTAAAATAAAGGTGAAATGAAAAATAAAATGAAAATTTACTCACGTATCCTCCACTCGAGTTTATTTTCTTGTTGTTCCAGTTTTCGTTACTACTGTTGTCCACTTTTTTTTAGTTTCTTTGCCCATGATAGAAGTATATTTCACCCCAAGTCATTTTTCCACATAACTTCATCTAAAAATGTTGAATGGGTTTCCTGTAAACAATAGATATTATATTCCTTCTCGTTTAGCCAGTTAAATACTGATCGTCTTTTCTTATTATCTGCTAAGCCATTACAATTATAATTAGCTATTCTTATTTCACCCCTTACGATAATGAGATACACGTTTCAATTCTATGTACCATAATAAATGTTTATAAACTCACCATTAAGAAGTACCATGATGATTGAGTGTCCATATAGCTGTACCATGATATTTGCACTATTGTAAAGTGGTTGTTCCACTGGATATCATAAGGTGAATGCACCAATTTGTAAGTCGCTCTGGATAAGAGCGTCTGCTAAATGACTTAAATGTAAATGTAAATGTAATTTGCATTGCTACGAAGTAAACCTCCAATTGTTCTACCCTATTCCACCCGCTAAACCCTCCCCTCCATCCCAAGTTGTGTTGTCGTCCCAGTGACTAGCAGACCACCCCTGTCCACCCAGGATCCTAGGGTCTTTGAGAGATTGGGACTCATCCTTTTAAAAGAGAATACAGTTCCACCTACAAAACAGAATCAGATCAACCACCAAAAGCCTTTCCAACACCCTCGCCTCCATTGCATTATATACAGTTATTTAAAAATATATATATTAAAAAATCTTGCATATCTTCCACAATTCAATAATAATAGAATATAATTAATAATGTAGGCAGTTAATGTGAAGGATTGTTACCTATAGCCAGGATTGCCATTACAAAAATGTTTTTTTTTGCCAAGAAATTATTATTTTGGCAAACAATTATTGTGATTCATCCTATATTGTCCTTAACATCATTACTCCATAACAACATATGTGGGATACATACTGTACACACACACACACACACACACACACACACACACACACACACACACACACACACACACACACACACACACACACACACACACACACACACTCCTCAGCCTTCCCCCACAAACAACCACAAGCTCATATGTTCAACAGTTGTTCCATCCCCGAGCCCAACTCAAGAAAGGACTTGATGTGTGAATGCACATACAGTTGGAGGCATGCAAAATTGAGCAAGAATGGGGAGAATTGACTAACCATTGTCAAGTCCTAGGTGATGGAGATCAGATACACCCTCTTCCACTGAAACACACACACGCTGTTCCCTAGTCGTGACCATTTTCTCAAGCATCTCTGTGCAGTCAGATCTTTGATTTTTTTTGCGCTACCAGGGCCACAATAATTTGCCCCTCTCTCTGATTGTCTGAGTGTGACCCCCTCCCAATGGGTTACTGCAGCTAGTGTTGCCAGCACAGCCACTGCCTTGGTGGGGGCACCCCACCGGAATTCCCATCGGCTTGGTACAAGGTCGTCAAGGTTCTCATTAGTAGCTCTGAGAAATTCCTTGTATATTATGCTCACCCATCCGGGGGCTTTGGCTTTGTTGGACCAACCATGCCAGGCAGGCTCAGAGTCTTGAGGGGGCAGTGCTGATTTAGTGGGTCTCTGACCTCAAATATCTTTCTATCTTGGCTGCTTATAGACTACTTACAGTAGGCCCATAAAACAGATAAGGACTTCTCCTAAGTGTATGGGTAGCTCAGGTGGGTGTCTAGGGTACAGTGTTGGGGATCGTTCTACCATGACAGGACATTAAATAAATAAACTATATTTATAATCGATTTTAAAATGTATATGCCATATCTGCACAAAATGGAAAGCTCTCTCTGTTACAACTCGCAGACACACATGGGCTCTGGGATTTGCAACCAATTTTTCCTTTTTCACTCACTTCAACTCCACACTTTTCCAAACGCAAAAACACAAACCACACCTTCCATCACAATACAATGGCACATCCCCACATACTGTATACACCCTCACATACCCACATACTGTATACACCCTCACATACCCACATACTGTATACACCCTCACATCCCCACATACTGTATACACCCTCACATCCCCACATACTGTATACACCCTCACATCCCCCATACTGTATACACCCTCACATACCCACATACTGTATACACCCTCACATACCCCCATACTGTATACACCCTCACATACCCACATACTGTATACACCCTCACATACCCCACATACTGTATACACCCTCACATATCCACATACTGTATACACCTTCACATACCCCACATACTGTATACACCCTCACATATCCACATACTGTATACACCTTCACATACCCCACATACTGTATACACCCTCACATATCCACATACTGTATACACCTTCACATACCCCCATACTGTATACACCCTCACATACCCACATACTGTATACACCCTCACATACCCACATACTGTATACACCCTCACATACCCATAAACTGTATACACCCTCACATACCCACATACTGTATACACCCTCATATACCCACATACTGTATACACCCTCACATACCCACATACTGTATACACCCTCACATACCCACATACTGTATACACCCTCACATACCCACATACTGTATACACCCTCACATATCCACATACTGTATACACCCTCACATACCCCCATACTGTATACACCCTCACATATCCACATACTGTATACACCCTCACATCCCCACATACTGTATACACCCTCACATACCCACATACTGTATACACCCGCACATATCCACATACTGTATACACCCCCACATACTGTATACACCCTCACATATCCACATACTGTATACACCCCCACATACTGTATACACCCTCACATACCCACATACTGTATACACCCTCACATACCCACATACTGTATACACCCTCACATATCCACATACTGTATACACCCCCACATACTGTATACACCCTCACATATCCACATACTGTATACACCCCCACATACTGTATACACCCTCACATACCCACATACTGTATACACCCTCACATACCCACATACTGTATACACCCTCACATCCCCACATACTGTATACACCCTCACATATCCACATACTGTATACACCCCCACATACTGTATACACCCTCACATATCCACATACTGTATACACCCCCACATACTGTATACACCCTCACATATCCACATACTGTATACACCCCCACATACTGTATACACCCTCACATATCCACATACTGTATACACCCCCACATACTGTATACACCCTCAAACTGTATACACCCTCACATACCCACATACTGTATACACCCTCACATATCCACATACTGTACACCCCACATACTGTATACACCCTCACATATCCACATACTGTATACACCCCCACATACTGTATACACCCTCACATATCCACATACTGTATACACCCCCACATACTGTATACACCCTCACATATCCACATGCTGTATACACCCCCACATACTGTATACACCCTCACATATCCACATACTGTATACACCCCCACATACTGTATACACCCTCACATACCCACATACTGTATACACCCTCACATACCCACATACTGTATACACCCTCACATATCCACATACTGTATACACCCCCACATACTGTATACACCCTCACATATCCACATACTGTATACACCCCCACATACTGTATACACCCTCACATACCCACATACTGTATACACCCTCACATACCCACATACTGTATACACCCTCACATCCCCACATACTGTATACACCCTCACATACTGTATACACCCTCACATACCCACATACTGTATACACCCTCACATACCCCCATACTGTATACACCCTCACATACCCCCATACTGTGCCTTCTATGTCCTCTGTTTGCTGTGTTTTTATCTCTACCATGTTGATTCCTACCTAATGTTGTGCTTTTGAGTACTTTTGTGTTCCAGTTCCTTATATATGAAGATGTACAGTTGAAGTCGGAAGTTTACATACACTTATGTTGGAGTCATTAAAACTCGTTTTTCAACCACTTATTTCTTGTTAACAAACTATAGTTTTGGCAAGTCGGTTAGGACATCTACTTTGTGCATGACACAAGTCATTTTTCCAACAATTGTTGACAGACAGATTATTTCACTTATAATTCACTGTATCACAATTCTAGTGGTTCAGAAGTTTACATTCACTAAGTTGACTGTGCCTTTAAACAGCTTGGAAAATTCCAGAAAATGATGTCATGGCTTTAGAAGCTTCTGATAGTATTTATTTATGATGTCAATTAGCCTATCAATAGAAAGTAGAATACTAATTATTTTTACGACATTCCCTATCTTGAACTGTATAGTGTATTTGTAGTTCATTTCTTTATCAATTGTTGTATTTTATTGTTCACCTTCCAACAGGACAACGATCCTAAGCACACAGCCAAAACAACGCAAGAGTGGCTTCAGGACAAGTCTCTGAATGTCCTTGACTGGCCCAGCCAGAGCCTGTACTTGAACCCTATCGAACATCTCTGTATAGACCTGAAAATAGCTGTGCAGCAATGCTCCCCATTAAACCTGACAGAGCTTGAGAGGATTTGCAGAGAAGAATGGGAGAAACTCCCCAAATACAGATGTGCCAAGCTTGTAGCATCATACCCAAGAAGACTCAAGGCTGTAATCATTACCAAAGGTGCTTCAACAAAGAACTGAGTAAAGGGTCTGAATATTTATGTAAATGTGATATTTCAGTTTTTTATTTGCAATACATTTGCAGAAATGTAAAAAAAAAATACAGTTTTTGCTTTATCGTAATGGGGTATTGTGTGTAAATTTATAAAGAAAAAAAACGATTTAATCAATTTTAGAATAAGGCTGTAACGTAACAAAATGTGGAAAAAGTCATGTGGTCTGAATACTTTCCGAATAGTATGTATAAGCTGGAAGTAGGGTTCAGGTGAAAATAATAAAGGAAAATATATATAAAAACAATGAATATATATATAGGCCCTAATTTTCTGTTAATTTCCTGATGATTGTACAAGTTGAACCATTCGAACAGCCACTGTCCATCCACACCCAGCAGGTGATCTCTAACACACCGCGGCTACCCAATGCTTCAGACGTTCATCTTGGCTATGTTGTCTGACCGCTAAGATTAAAGAGAGGCTTTAAAGCACAGTGTGTGTCCTAAACAGGGTTTTTTGTATTTTTTATTTGTGTGAGAAACGTTGTGTTCAAGAGGTCGTGACAGAGGAAAACATGGTGTAGTATCTTTTCAGAAATGTATGTACTCCTCCTGTCGCTGTATTATCAACCACAACAGGATCCCTGCAAATAACTGTGGTTATACTCTCTGACTCCTCCAACGATTATTTATTTATTTATTTTACCTTTATTTAACTAGGCAAGTCAGTTAAGGATTAGCCCCTTTTTTTTTAAATGTTCGCCTAAAATGGCATACCCAAATCTAACTGCTTGTAGCTCAGGCCCTGAAACAAGGATATAGATATTATTGATACCATTTGAAAGGAAACAAATGCGAAAGGAATGTAGTAGAATATTTCCACAATAGATCTGGTAAAAGATAATACAAAGAAAAAAAGAACTGTTCTTTTTGATTTTTTTTTTGTACCATCATCTTTGATGCCGCCCCTTACAAACAACACATGGAGATTTTAGGCTTCAGGGAGTCCTTGGACTGTACAAAGGCGTCTCAGAGTAGGAACGCTTATCTAGGATCAGTTTTGCCATTTAGATCATAAAGGTCGTCATGTATTATTCCAGCCCAGGTGAAATTTAGATTTTGGCCACTAGATGGCATCAGTGTATGTGCAAAATTTTAGACTGATCCAATGAATTCCTGTTCAAAATGTTGTATCATGACTGCCCAAATGTGCCTAATTTGTTAATTAATAACTTTTCATGTTCAAAATTGGCACTCTCCTCAAACAATAGCATGGTATTCTTTCACTGTAATAGCTACTGTAAATTGGACAGTGCAATTAGATTAACAAGAATTTAAGCTTTCTGCCAATATCAGCTATGTCTATGTCCTGGGAAGTGTTCTTGATACTTACAACCTCATGCTAATCACATTAGCCTACATTAGCTCAACCGTCCGGTGGAAGGGACACCGATCCAAAGTAAGTTAAGAACAAATTCTTATTTACAATGACGGTCTAGGAACAGTGGGTTAACTGCCTTGTTCAGGGGCAGAACGACAGATTTTTACCTTGTCAGCTTGGGGATTCGATCTAGCAACCTTTTGGTTACTGGCCCAACGCTCTAACCACTAGGCTACCCTGCCGCCCCTTACAAACAACACATGGAGATTTTAGGCTTCAGGGAGTCCTTGGACTGTACAAAGGCATCTCAGAGTAGGAATGCTGATCTAGGATCAGTTTTGCCATTTAGATCATAAAGATTACCAGAGCAGACACACCGGTAAGATTGTCAAACATTTGCCTGCCGACAGTCTTAACACCTCTGAACAGAGTTAGCATATTTCGCTAGCTAGCACAACATACTGTAACTAGCTAAGGACTCTGAACTAACTCAGCAGCTACCACAGGCAGCTGTTTCGTGGAAATTAATGCATTGTGATTGAATTACAACGTCAATATACTGTAAGTGGTTAGCTAGCTTGGAGGAAGTATTTAAATGTTATGTGCATTGCGTCTGTGCATTTAGCTAGCTACCATCCCATAGCCTACGTTGTATATGAAGTGTGACTGGATCATGATATTTAACCATTGGATGTAGAAAGGAAATGCCCTATTTATACATTTAGAAATGGCAGGTGTGTTGCTACCGGGCTGGCACGCAGCAGGTACCACTTTTGTTCTAGCAAGAGAAGGAACGGCCTCCCACGGTAATAAGTCCATATCGGCAGTGAGCCCAGGACTCACCCCAGTACAGAGATCCTACACTGAGATGGTAATAAGAGCCCAGGCTTCACCCCAGTTCAGAGACATAAGAAGCCACACTCAGTTTAACTTAATAACATTTGAATAAACTTATTTCAAAATGCTATTAGTCTATTGTTTATACACAGGAATTCGATCTACCGTTGTTTTATAGTCCATTCACCTGTTCCATAGGGGCTAAACATCTCTTTGGGAAGGTTGCCTTGACATTTTATTCACCTCTATTTAACTGCATCTGACAAACCTCTTTGTTGCTTTTACCGTCAAGTACTTTGTCTACCAATTAGTCATGTAATCTCTCTCTCTCTCACAAGAAATCCGTTTCTGTGGAAAGGTCTTCTGACTCAGGTTTCTCTGTGTAAACACACAGACTATCTAGAGTGATATTGTATCTCAATAGGCAGCAGTCGACATCGTGATATTTGAAAGTCGCAGCCAGACAAGAAGTTATTCAACAGTATGAGGTAGTTTCATAAGAACCACTTTTCAAAGCAGACAATTAGACTTACAGTGCCTTCAGCCTTCCCTGTAGCTCAGTTGGTAGAGCATGGTGTTCGCAACACCAGGGTTGTGGGTTCGATTCCCACGGGGGGCCAGCACAGGAAAAAATGTATGAAATGTATGCATTCACTACTGTAAGTCGCTCTGGATAAGAGCGTCTGCTAAATGACTAAAATGTAAAATGTAAAAATGTTCAGAAAGTATTCATATACCTTGACTTATTCGACATTTTGTTGTGTTCAAGTTTAAATTAAAAATGTATTAATCTCACAATATCCCATAATGACAAATTCAAAACATGTTGTTAGAAATTTGAGCAAATGTATTGAAAATGAAATACAGAAATACAGTATCTAATTTACATAAGTATTCACACCCCTGTGTCAATACTTTGTAGAAGCACCTTTGGCAGAGATTACTGTTGTGAGTCTATCTGGGAAAGTCTCAAAGAGCTTTCCACACCTGGATTGTGCAGAATTTGCCCGTTATTCTTTTCAAAATTATTCAAGCTTTGTCAAATTGATTGTTGGTCATTGCAAGGCAACCATTTTCAGATCTTGTCACATATTTTAAAGTAGATTTAAATCAAAACTGTAACTCGGCCACTCAGGAACATTCACTGTCTTCTTGGTAAGCAACTCCAGTGTAGATTTGGCCTTGTGTTTAAGGTTATTGTCCTGCTGAAAGGTGAATTAATCTCCCAGTGTCTGGTGGGATGCAGACTGAACCAGGTTTTCTTCTAGGATTTTGCCTGTGCTTAGCTCCATTACGATTATTTTTTTAACCTGAAAAACTCACCAATCCTTAACAATGACACGCATACCCATAACATGATGCAGCCATCACTATGCTTGAAAATATGGAGAGTGGTACTCAGTAATGTGTCATATTGGATTTTCCCCAAACATAAGACCTTGTATTCAGGACAAAAAGTTAATTGCATTGCCACATTTTTTGCAGTTTTACTTTAGTGCCTTATTGCAAACAGCATGCATTTTTTTTATTCTGTACAGTCTTCCTTCTTTTCAATCTGTCAATTAGGTTACTATTGTGGAGTAATTACAATGTTGTTGACCCATTCTCAGTTTTCACCAATCACAGCCATTAAACTCTGTAACTGTTTTAAGGTTTAAAAAGTCCTTCCTCTCTGTACTGATACGCCATCCAACGTGTAAATAATAACTTCACCATGCTCAAAGGGATATTTAATGTCTGCTTTTAAACATTTTACCCATCTAAAAAATGTAGATGCCCTTCTTTGCGAGGTATTGGAAAACCTCCCTGGTCTTTGTGGTTGAATATGTGTTTGAAAATTCACTGCTCGACTGACGGACCTTATAGATAATTGTATGTGTGGGGTACAGAGATGAGGTAGTCATTAAAAAATAATGTTAAACACTATTATTGCACACAGAGTGAATCCAAACAACTTATTATGTGACTTGTTAAGCACATTTGTACTTCTGAACTTATTTAGGCTTGCTATAACAAACGGGTTGAATACTTATTGAATCAAGACATTTCAGCTTTTTATTTTTAATGAATTTGTAAAAATGTCTAAAAACATAATTCCACTTTGACATTATAGGGTATTGTCAATGTCATCCATTTTAAATTCAGGCTGTAGCAACAAAATGTGGAAAAAGTCAAGGTGGTGAATGCTTTCTCAAGGCAATGTATATATGGATGGTCTCAAGTACAGTGTGAGTTGAACAAGAGCTCTGCTGTTTTGACATTGAGGAGTCAGAGAGAGAGATACGCACACACAATGGCAAGTTTTTCCAGCACTATGACTCACAAGGATCTACTAAACCAAAAACAACCCCCCCCCAAATCCAACTCCTCCACGTCCATCTACAATGCTCCTCTCTTCTGGCAGACAACCAGACAGGGGGAGCTATCACAAAAGACAGTCTTTGAAAGCAGTAGCAGAGAAGAGGGCTGGCGAGTGGCGCAGCGATCTAAGGCACTGCATCTCAGTGCTAGAGGTGTCACTACAGACCCTGGTTTGATTCCAGGCTGTATCACAACACCGGCTGTGATTGGGAGTCCCATTGGGTGGTGCACAATTGGCCCAGTGTTGTCTGGGTAGGCCGTCATTGTAAATATGAATTTGTTCTTAACTGACATTCCTAGTTAAATAAAGGTTAAATAAAATAATAACGACCCAAGCAGGGATCTGTCTTGTGTAAGACAGTCTCTGTTAGCAGAGTGGGTGGGTGGGTGGGTGGGTCTGTCTTGTGTAAGACAGTCTCTGTTAGCAGTAGGAGAGCAGGTGGGGGTCTGTCTTGTGTAAGACAGTCTCTGTTAGCAGTAGCGGGTGGGGGTCTGTCTTGTGTAAGACAGTCTGTTAGCAGTAGGAGAGCGGGTGGGGGTCTGTCTTGTGTAAGACAGTCTCTGTTAGCAGTAGGAGAGCGGGTGGGGGTCTGTCTTGTGTAAGACAGTCTGTTAGCAGTAGCAGAGCGGGTGGGTGGGGGTCTGTCTTGTATAAGACAGTCTGTTAGCAGTAGCAGAGCGGGTGGGTGGGGGTCTGTCTTGTGTAAGACAGTCTGTTAGCAGTAGCAGAGCGGGTGGGGGTCTGTCTTATGTAAGACAGTCTGTTAGCAGTAGCAGAGCGGGTGGGTGGGGGTCTGTCTTGTGTAAGACAGATGGCCTGTAAGCTACAGTGTTTTGGTAGGCTGTGTCCTCCTCTTCAACTCTCTCTTGTCATTGAACAGCTAGAGACCCAAACACACAGCGAGAAGCCTTTACCACTCCTTCTCCTCTCATTCGCATGCCTCAGACCCAGATAGATCCTGCTCTGTATTGTCTCATGATGAGATTGACAGCACCAGAGAAGAGAAGAGAGGAGAGGAGAAGAGAAGAGAAGAGAAAGAGAAGAGAAGAGAAGAGAAGAGAAGAGAAGAGAAGAGAAGAGAAGAGAAGAGAAGAGAAGAGAAGAGAAGAGAAGAGAAGAGAAGAGAAGTGAGGAGAGGAGAGGAGAGGAGAGGAGAGGAGAGGAGAGGAGAGGAGAGGAGAGGAGAGGAGATAGGGAAAAGAGGAGTTTGAGTTAACAGAGGATAGTCTTTTGTGGAACAAACTCTCGTCTTCACTGTAGACAGCATAGATAGAGAACATGTATTTCTTTGGCAGACAGCTTGAATACAACACAGCGAGAATCCTTCCCCTCCGATTCACTCTGACAGACACAGACACAGTCATATCCAGTCCTGTAGACTAGGAACAGTTAGCAGAGAAGCCCTCCTGAAGGCTCTGCCTCCGTTCACCTCCCTAATCCTTCCCACGCCGCATGGGGCTTTTGGGAGAAGGGGGGAGAGAAGGGTTGCGTCCAAAATGGCACTACTTTAGACCACAGTAGTACGAGGAATAGGGTTCCATTTGGGGTTTAACCGCAGTACTACGAGGAATAGGGTTCCATTTGGGGTTTAACCACAGTACTACGAGGAATAGGGTTCCATTTGGGGTTTAACCACAGTACTACGAGGAATAGGGTTCCATTTGGGGTTTAACCACAGTACTACGAGGAATAGGGTTCCATTTAATGGTTTAACCACAGTACTACGAGGAATAGGGTTCCATTTGGGGTTTAACC
The DNA here is from genome assembly GCF_901001165.1 of Salmo trutta. Classification (NCBI taxonomy): domain Eukaryota; kingdom Metazoa; phylum Chordata; class Actinopteri; order Salmoniformes; family Salmonidae; genus Salmo; species Salmo trutta. Next base: position 41,148,781 of record NC_042983.1, on the reverse strand, counting down.
ACAGTACTACGAGGAATAGGGTTCCATTTGGGGTTTAACCACAGTACTACGAGGAATAGGGTTCCATTTAATGGTATAACCACAGTACTACGAGGAATGGGGTTCCATTTGGGGTTTAACCACAGTACTACGAGGAATAGGGTTCCATTTGGGGTTTAACCACAGTACTACGAGGAATAGGGTTCCATTTGGGGTTTAACCACAGTACTACGAGGAATAGGGTTCCATTTGGGGTTTAACCACAGTACTACGAGGAATAGGGTTCCATTTGGAACGTAACCAAAGCCAATGAAGCCACTATCTTTGATTGGACATGGTTCAGGGGTGAACTGCAAGGCACACAATATTAAGAGAAACACAGGGAAATATCAAGAGATAAACAGGGCAATATCAAGAGATAAACAGGGCAATATCAAGAGATAAACAGGGCAATATCAAGAGATAAACAGGGCAATATCAAGAGATAAACAGGGCAATATCAAGAGATAAACAGGGCAATATCAAGAGATAAACAGGGCAATATCAAGAGATAAACAGGGCAATATCAAGAGATAAACAGGGCAAACAATATCAAGACAAACATAGGGCAATATCACACAGTAGAGAGGCTATATACAGTAGAGAGGCTATATACAGTAGAGAGGCTATATACAGTAGAGAGGCTATATACAGTAGAGAGGATATATACAGTAGAGAGGCTATATACAGTAGAGAGGCTATATACAGTAGAGAGGATAGATACAGTAGAGAGGCTATATACAGTAGCGAGACTATATACAGTAGAGAGGCTATATACAGTAGAGAGGCTATATACAGTAGAGAGGATATATACAGTAGAGAGGCTATATACAGTAGCGAGACTATATACAGTAGAGAGGCTATATACAGTAGAGAGGCTATATACAGTAGAGAGGCTATATACAGTAGAGAGGTTATATACAGTAGAGAGGCTATATACAGTAGAGAGGCTATAGAGAGGCTATATACAGTAGAGAGGCTATATACAGTAGCGAGACTATAACAGTAGAGGCTATATACAGTAGAGAGGCTATATACAGTAGTGAGGCTATATACAGTAGCGAGGCTATATACAGTAGTGAGGCTACATACAGTAGAGAGGCTATATACAGTAGAGAGGCTATATACAGTAACGAGGCTATAACAGTAGAGAGGCTATATACAGTAGAGAGGCTATATACAGTAGCGAGACTATATACAGTAGAGAGGCTATATACAGTAGAGAGGCTATATACAGTAGAGAGGCTATATACAGTAGAGAGGCTATATACAGTAGAGAGGCTATATACAGTAGCGAGGCTATATACAGTAGAGAGGCTATATACAGTAGAGAGGCTATATACAGTAGAGAGACTATATACAGTAGAGAGGCTATATACAGTAGAGAGGCTATATACAGGCACCGGTTAGTCGGGCTGATTGAGGTAGTATGTACATGTAGATATGGTTAAAGTGACTATGCATATATGATGAACAGAGAGTAGCAGTAGTGTAAAAGAGGGGTTGGGGGGGGGGGGGGGCACAATGCAGATAGTCCAGGTAGCCATTGGATTACCTGTTCAGGAGTCTTATGTCTTGGGGGCAGGAGACAACCCCAGGACAACCCCAGGACAACCCCAGGACAACCCCAGGACAACCTCAGGACAACCCCAGGACAACACCAGGACAACCTCAGGACAACACCAGGACAACCTCAGGACAACCCCAGGACAACCTCAGGACAACCCCAGGACAACCCCAGGACAACCTCAGGACAACCCCAGGACAACCCCAGGACAACCCCAGGACAACCCCAGGACAACCTCAGGACAACCCCAGGACAACCCCAGGACAACCTCAGGACGACCTCAGGACGACCTCAGGACAACCTCAGGACGACCTCATGACAACCTCATGACAACACCAGGACAACCCCAGGACAACCTCAGGACAACCTCATGACAACACCAGGACAACCCCAGGACAACCTCAGGACAACCTCATGACAACCCCAGGACAACCCCAGGACAACACCAGGACAACACCAGGACAACACCAGGACAACACCAGGACAACCTCAGGGCAACACCAGGACAACCTCAGGACGACCTCAGGACAACACCAGGACAACACCAGGACAACCCCAGGACAACCCCAGGACAACACCAGGACGACCCCAGGACGACCTCAGGACAACACCAGGACAACACCAGGACAACACCAGGACAACACCAGGACAACCTCAGGGCAACACCAGGACAACCTCAGGACGACCTCAGGACAACACCAGGACAACACCAGGACAACCCCAGGACAACCCCAGGACAACCCCAGGACAACACCAGGACAACACCAGGACGACCCCAGGACGACCTCAGGACAACACCAGGACAACACCAGGACCAGCCTCTTAAGGCTAATTTGCAAGACAAGCAGGAGCCTAAATGGGTCATGGTGGATTCATCCATGTTCCGGGACAAACTTCCCACCAGCAGTCTCTTTGACTCTCCTAAGAGACAGAGACAGAACTATGTGATTACTGGAGTTCGGAGAACATCACCAGAGGCGTAGACCAGTAATCAGAAAGTATTGAACGCCGTCATGACTATCTATCTAAAGTGTGGAAACGGGTCCATTCATCTTCCCACTGTCTTGGTCAGTGTCAGAGGGTCTGCCAAAAGCTACAATTATTTAATATCAGCAAAATTATCATGTAAAATGTATAAAGAAAATCGTTATTTTATTCCATATTTCACATATGTTTGTGTTTTGTTTGTGTGTGTGTGCGTGTGTGTTCACATACAGTGTGTGTGTGTGTGTGTGTGTGTGTTCACATACAGTGTGTGTGTGTATTTGTGTGTGTATGTGTGTGTGTGTTCACATACAGTGTGTGTGTGTATTTGTGTGTGTATGTGTGTGTGTGTTCACATAGGTGTGTGTGTGTGTGTGTGTGTGTGTGTGTGTGTGTGTGTGTGTGTGTGTGTGTGTGTGTGTGTGTGTGTGTGTGTCGTACATTCAACCTCCATGCAGCCTTTTGCGTGAACAACTGAACAAGCCTTGTCCAAAGGTCCCCAACTCTGGGAAAGAAGCTAGCTGGTAATGTGTGGCGGCTCAGATTCAACTCTGGGAAAGAAGCTAGCTGGTAATGTGTGGCGGCTCAGATTCAACTCTGGGAAAGAAGCTAGCTGGTAATGTGTGGTGGCTCAGATTCAATACAACTGACCTATCACGTACATGCCCTTACGTCAGTCCTCAGTCACAAAGAGGGTGTCTTGTCCTGCTCCTGGAATCTGCTCCTGCATTCATCCCAGTCATCAGCAAACAGAGCATTGGGGTATGTAGGTGCATGTCTGACATCAATGTTTGCGCAATTACAATGATTTCATAAAATGTTATGTAACATAAACATACTGTTGACAGGTAGGCTATGGTATAATGGAATGTTTTACCTTGTGTGGTAGATTTTCTGGGGTTTGACACTCTTCTGTAGGCATCATAACCAGCCATAAAATAACACAATATATGTCACAACAGGTCTAAATTTATACTATATATACAAATGTATGTGGACACCCCTTCAAATTAGTGGATTTGGCTATTTCAGCCACAACCGTTGCTAACGGGTGTATAAAGTCAACCACACAGCCATGCAATCTCCATAGACAAATATTGGCAATTGAATGGCACGTACTGAAGAGCTCTGTGACTTTCAACGTGGCACCGTCTAAGGATGTCACCTTTCCAGGAAGTCAGTTCATCACATTTCTGCCCTGCTAAAGCTGGCCCCCGGTCATCTGTAAGTGCTGTTATTGTGAAGTGGAAACGTCTAGGAACAAAAACACGAAGAGGTAGGACACAAAACCCTCACAGAACATGACTTGAGAGTGCTGAAGCGTGTAGAGCTAAAAAATCATCTGTCCCATCTGTACCTGCCCGAGTGCCAACTGTAACCTTTTGGTGGAGGAGGAATAATGGTCTGGGGCTGTTTTTCATGGTTCGGGCCCCTTAGTTCCAGTGAAGGGAAATCTTAATGCTACAGCATATAATGACATTCTAGACGATTCTGTGCTTCCAACTTTCTGGGGAAGGCCCTTTCCTGTTTCAGCATGACAATGCCCCCGTGCACAAAGCGAGGTCCATACAGAAATGGTTTGTCGATCGGTGTGGACGAACTTGGCCTACACTGAGAGCTGACCTCAACACCATCTAACACCTTTGGGATGAATTGGAACGCAGACTGCAAACCAGGCCTAATCGCCCAACATCAGTGCCCGACCTCACTAATGCTCTTATGGCTGAATGGAAGCAAGTTCCCACAGCAATGTTTCAACATCTAGTGGAAAGCCTTCCCAGAAGAGTGGAGGCTGTTATAGCAACAAAGGGGGGACCAACTCCTTATTAATGCCCATGATTTTAGAACGAGATGTTCAACAAGTAGGTGTCCACATACTTTTGATCATGTAGCGTATGTTTCATAACAGTGTTATAACCATATTATGTCAGGTTATGACAATATATGTCAGCTGTTATGACACATTATGAAATGGTTATGACCGTGTCACAATGTGCTATGATGCTAGGTTTCAAATAAAGTGTTACCCAAAATATGTTGAGACAAGCATTTCCCATGTAGCCCTTTACAGGTTGAAAATGGCAATACTAAGCTCCGAAATTGGAACGGAGAGGCTGTACAGTAACATGCTATAGATGAGGTCAGAGGTCAGTGGCTGTACAGTAACATGCTATAGATGAGGTCAGAGGTCAGTGGCTGTACAGTAACATGCTATAGATGAGGTCAGAGGTCAGTGGCTGTACAGTAACATGCTATAGATGAGGTCAGAGGTCAGTGGCTGTACAGTAACATGCTATAGATGAGGTCAGAGCTCAGTGGCTGTACAGTAACATGCTATAGATGAGGTCAGAGGTCAGTGGCTGTACAGTAACATGCTATAGATGAGGTCAGAGGTCAGTGGCTGTACAGTAACATGCTATAGATGAGGTCAGAGCTCAGTGGCTGTACAGTAACATGCTATAGATGAGGTCAGAGGTCAGTGGCTGTACAGTAACATGCTATAGATGAGGTCAGAGCTCAGTGGCTGTACAGTAACATGCTATAGATGAGGTCAGAGCTCAGTGGCTGTACAGTAACATGCTATAGATGAGGTCAGAGCTCAGTGGCTGTACAGTAACATGCTATAGATGAGGTCAGAGCTCAGTGGCTGTACAGTAACATGCTATAGATGATGTCAGAGCTCAGTGGCTGTACAGTAACATGCTATAGATGAGGTCAGAGCTCAGTGGCTGTACAGTAACATGCTATAGATGAGGTCAGAGCTCAGTGGCTGTACAGTAACATGCTATAGATGAGGTCAGAGGTCAGTGGCTGTACAGTAACATGCTATAGATGAGGTCAGAGCTCAGTGGCTGTACAGTAACATGCTATAGATGAGGTCAGAGCTCAGTGGCTGTACAGTAACATGCTATAGATGAGGTCAGAGCTCAGTGGCTGTACAGTAACATGCTATAGATGAGGTCAGAGGTCAGTGGCTGTACAGTAACATGCTATAGATGAGGTCAGAGCTCAGTGGCTGTACAGTAACATGCTATAGATGAGGTCAGAGCTCAGTGGCTGTACAGTAACATGCTATAGATGAGGTCAGAGCTCAGTGGCTGTACAGTAACATGCTATAGATGAGGTCAGAGCTCAGTGGCTGTACAGTAACATGCTATAGATGAGGTCAGAGCTCAGTGGCTGTACAGTAACATGCTATAGATGAGGTCAGAGCTCAGTGGCTGTACAGTAACATGCTATAGATGAGGTCAGAGCTCAGTGGCTGTACAGTAACATGCTATAGATGAGGACAGAGGTCAGTGGCTGTACAGTAACATGCTATAGATGAGGTCAGAGCTCAGTGGCTGTACAGTAACATGCTATAGATGAGGTCAGAGCTCAGTGGCTGTACAGTAACATGCTATAGATGACATCAGAGCTCAGTGGCTGTACAGTAACATGTTATAGATGAGGTCAGAGCTCAGTGGCTGTACAGTAACATGTTATAGATGAGGTCAGAGCTCAGTGGCTGTACAGTAACATGTTATAGATGAGGTCAGAGCTCAGTGGCTGTACAGTAACATGCTATACATGAGGTCAGAGGTCAGTGGCTGTACAGTAACATGCTATAGATGAGGTCAGAGCTCAGTGGCTGTACAGTAACATGCTATAGATGAGGTCAGAGCTCAGTGGCTATACAGTAACATGCTATAGATGAGGTCAGAGCTCAGTGGCTGTACAGTAACATGCTATACATGAGGTCAGAGCTCAGTGGCTGTACAGTAACATGCTATAGATGAGGTCAGAGCTCAGTGGCTGTACAGTAACATGCTATAGATGACGTCAGAGCTCAGTGGCTGTACAGTAACATGCTATAGATGAGGACAGAGGTCAGTGGCTGTACAGTAACATGCTATAGATGAGGTCAGAGCTCAGTGGCTGTACAGTAACATGCTATAGATGAGGTCAGAGCTCAGTGGCTGTACAGTAACATGCTATAGATGATGTCAGAGCTCAGTGGCTGTACAGTAACATGCTATAGATGACATCAGAGCTCAGTGGCTGTACAGTAACATGCTATACATGAGGTCAGAGCTCAGTGGCTGTACAGTAACATGCTATAGATGAGGACAGAGGTCAGTGGCTGTACAGTAACATGCTATAGATGAGGTCAGAGCTCAGTGGCTGTACAGTAACATGCTATAGATGAGGTCAGAGCTCAGTGGCTGTACAGTAACATGCTATAGATGACGTCAGAGCTCAGTGGCTGTACAGTAACATGCTATAGATGAGGTCAGAGCTCAGTGGCTGTACAGTAACATGCTATAGATGAGGTCAGAGCTCAGTGGCTGTACAGTAACATGCTATAGATGACATCAGAGCTCAGTGGCTGTACAGTAACATGCTATACATGAGGTCAGAGCTCAGTGGCTGTACAGTAACATGCTATAGATGAGGTCAGAGCTCAGTGGCTGTACAGTAACATGCTATAGATGACGTCAGAGCTCAGTGGCTGTACAGTAACATGCTATAGATGAGGTCAGAGCTCAGTGGCTGTACAGTAACATGCTATAGATGAGGTCAGAGCTCAGGCTCTGTGCTTCACTGCTCTGTATGGGTTTTGACTGACAGATGTTCTGAACTTGAGCACCTCACGCCTCAATAAGTTGTCCCAATCCCTCCCGGTAATTACTCAACTTTTGCTCTGTTTTTGTTGTCTGATTGAGGGAAATGCTGTTAATTATGAAGACTATCTATTTTGAAAGATGAGACGTTGAGGATTATAATAAATGTGACACAAGCAAGCCAAGATTAACCCAGGGTGTGACACAAGCAAGCCAAGATCAACCCAGGGTGTGACACAAGCAAGCCAAGATCAATCCAGGGTGTGACACAAGCAAGCCAAGATCAACCCAGGGTGTGACACAAGCAAGCCAAGATCAATCCAGGGTGTGACACAAGCAAGCCAAGATCAATCCAGGGTGTGACACAAGCAAGCCAAGATCAATCCAGGGTGTGACACAAGCAAGCCAAGATCAATCCAGGGTGTGACACAAGCAAGCCAAGATCAATCCAGGGTGTGACACAAGCAAGCCAAGATCAACCCAGGGTGTGACACAAGCAAGCCAAGATCAATCCAGGGTGTGACACAAGCAAGCCAAGATCAATCCAGGGTGTGACACAAGCAAGCCAAGATCAATCCAGGGTGTGATCCAAGCAAGCCAAGATCAACCCAGGGTGTGACACAAGCAAGCCAAGATCAACCCAGGGTGTGATCCAAGCAAGCCAAGATCAATCCAGTGTGTGACACAAGCAAGCCAAGATCAATCCAGGGTGTGATCCAAGCAAGCCAAGATCAACCCAGGGTGTGATCCAAGCAAGCCAAGATCAATCCAGGGTGTGATCCAAGCAAGCCAAGATCAACCCAGGGTGTGATCCAAGCAAGCCAAGATCAACCCAGGGTGTGACACAAGCAAGCCAAGATCAACCCAGGGTGTGACACAAGCAAGCCAAGATCAACCCAGGGTGTGACACAAGCAAGCCAAGATCAATCCAGGGTGTGATCCAAGCAAGCCAAGATCAACCCAGGGTGTGACACAAGCAAGCCAAGATCAACCCAGGGTGTGACACAAGCAAGCCAAGATCAATCCAGGGTGTGACACAAGCAAGCCAAGATCAATCCAGGGTGTGACACAAGCAAGCCAAGATCAATCCAGGGTGTGATCCAAGCAAGCCAAGATCAACCCAGGGTGTGACACAAGCAAGCCAAGATCAACCCAGGGTGTGACACAAGCAAGCCAAGATCAATCCCGGGTGTGACACAAGCAAGCCAAGATCAATCCAGGGTGTGACACAAGCAAGCCAAGATCAATCCAGGGTGTGACACAAGCAAGCCAAGATCAACCCAGGGTGTGACACAAGCAAGCCAAGATCAACCCAGGGTGTGACACAAGCAAGCCAAGATCAACCCAGGGTGTGACACAAGCAAGCCAAGATCAATCCAGGGTGTGACACAAGCAAGCCAAGATCAACCCAGGGTGTGACACAAGCAAGCCAAGATCAATCCAGGGTGTGACACAAGCAAGCCAAGATCAATCCAGGGTGTGACACAAGCAAGCCAAGATCAATCCAGGGTGTGATCCAAGCAAGCCAAGATCAACCCAGGGTGTGACACAAGCAAGCCAAGATCAACCCAGGGTGTGACACAAGCAAGCCAAGATCAATCCCTGGTGTGACACAAGCAAGCCAAGATCAATCCAGGGTGTGACACAAGCAAGCCAAGATCAATCCAGGGTGTGACACAAGCAACCCAAGATCAACCCAGGGTGTGACACAAGCAAGCCAAGATCAACCCAGGGTGTGACACAAGCAAGCCAAGATCAACCCAGGGTGTGACACAAGCAAGCCAAGATCAATCCAGGGTGTGACACAAGCAAGCCAAGATCAACCCAGGGTGTGACACAAGCAAGCCAAGATCAATCCAGGGTGTGACACAAGCAAGCCAAGATCAACCCAGGGTGTGACACAAGCAAGCCAAGATCAACCCAGGGTGTGACACAAGCAAGCCAAGATCAATCCAGGGTGTGATCCAAGCAAGCCAAGATCAACCCAGGGTGTGACACAAGCAAGCCAAGATCAACCCAGGGTGTGATCCAAGCAAGCCAAGATCAATCCAGGGTGTGACACAAGCAAGCCAAGATCAATCCAGGGTGTGATCCAAGCAAGCCAAGATGAACTCAGGGTGTGATCCAAGCAAGCCAAGATCAATCCAGGGTGTGACACAAGCAAGCCAAGATCAATCCAGGGTGTGACACAAGCAAGCCAAGATCAATCCAGGGTGTGATCCAAGCAAGCCAAGATCAACCCAGGGTGTGACACAAGCAAGCCAAGATCAACCCAGGGTGTGACACAAGCAAGCCAAGATCAATCCCGGGTGTGACACAAGCAAGCCAAGATCAATCCAGGGTGTGACACAAGCAAGCCAAGATCAATCCAGGGTGTGACACAAGCAAGCCAAGATCAACCCAGGGTGTGACACAAGCAAGCCAAGATCAACCCAGGGTGTGACACAAGCAAGCCAAGATCAACCCAGGGTGTGACACAAGCAAGCCAAGATCAATCCAGGGTGTGACACAAGCAAGCCAAGATCAACCCAGGGTGTGACACAAGCAAGCCAAGATCAATCCAGGGTGTGACACAAGCAAGCCAAGATCAACCCAGGGTGTGACACAAGCAAGCCAAGATCAACCCAGGGTGTGACACAAGCAAGCCAAGATCAATCCAGGGTGTGATCCAAGCAAGCCAAGATCAACCCAGGGTGTGACACAAGCAAGCCAAGATCAACCCAGGGTGTGATCCAAGCAAGCCAAGATCAATCCAGGGTGTGACACAAGCAAGCCAAGATCAATCCAGGGTGTGATCCAAGCAAGCCAAGATGAACTCAGGGTGTGATCCAAGCAAGCCAAGATCAATCCAGGGTGTGATCCAAGCAAGCCAAGATCAACCCAGGGTGTGATCCAAGCAAGCTAAGATCAACCCAGGGTGTGACACAAGCAAGCCAAGATCAACCCAGGGTGTGACACAAGCAAGCCAAGATCAACCCAGGGTGTGACACAAGCAAGCCAAGATCAATCCAGGGTGTGATCCAAGCAAGCCAAGATCAACCCAGGGTGTGACACAAGCAAGCCAAGATCAACCCAGGGTGTGACACAAGCAAGCCAAGATCAATCCAGGGTGTGACACAAGCAAGCCAAGATCAATCCAGGGTGTGACACAAGCAAGCCAAGATCAATCCAGGGTGTGATCCAAGCAAGCCAAGATCAACCCAGGGTGTGACACAAGCAAGCCAAGATCAACCCAGGGTGTGACACAAGCAAGCCAAGATCAATCCAGGGTGTGACACAAGCAAGCCAAGATCAACCCAGGGTGTGACACAAGCAAGCCAAGATCAACCCAGGGTGTGATACAAGCAAGCCAAGATCAACCCAGGGTGTGACACAAGCAAGCCAAGATCAACCCAGGGTGTGATCCAAGCAAGCCAAGATCAACCCAGGGTGTGATCCAAGCAAGCCAAGATCAACCCAGGGTGTGATACAAGCAAGCCAAGATCAACCCAGGGTGTGATCCAAGCAAGCCAAGATCAATCCAGGGTGTGACACAAGCAAGCCAAGATCAATCCAGGGTGTGACACAAGCAAGCCAAGATCAACCCAGGGTGTGACACAAGCAAGCCAAGATCAACCCAGGGTGTGATCCAAGCAAGCCAAGATCAATCCAGGGTGTGATCCAAGCAAGCCAAGATCAACCCAGGGTGTGATCCAAGCAAGCCAAGATCAACCCAGGGTGTGACACAAGCAAGCCAAGATCAATCCAGGGTGTGATCCAAGCAAGCCAAGATCAACCCAGGGTGTGATTCAAGCAAGCCAAGATCAACCCAGGGTGTGACACAAGCAAGCCAAGATCAACCCAGGGTGTGACACAAGCAAGCCAAGATCAACCCAGGGTGTGACACAAGGAAGCCAAGATCAACCCAGGGTGTGACACAAGCAAGCCAAGATCAACCCAGGGTGTGACACAAGCAAGCCAAGATCAATCCAGGGTGTGATCCAAGCAAGCCAAGATCAACCCAGGGTGTGATCCAAGCAGCCAAGATCAACCCAGGGTGTGACACAAGCAAGCCAAGATCAACCCAGGGTGTGATCCAAGCAGCCAAGATCAACCCAGGGTGTGACACAAGCAAGCCAAGATCAACCCAGGGTGTGGCACAAGCAAGCCAAGATCAACCCAGGGTGTGACACAAGCAAGCCAAGATCAACCCAGGGTGTGACACAAGCAAGCCAAGATCAACCCAGGGTGTGATCCAAGCAAGCCAAGATCAACCCAGGGTGTGACACAAGCAAGCCAAGATCAATCCAGGGTGTGACACAAGCAAGCCAAGATCAATCCAGGGTGTGATCCAAGCAAGCCAAGATCAACCCAGGGTGTGACACAAGCAAGCCAAGATCAACCCAGGGTGTGACACAAGCAAGCCAAGATCAACCCAGGGTGTGACACAAGCAAGCCAAGATCAACCCAGGGTGTGACACAAGCAGCCAAGATCAACCCAGGGTGTGACACAAGCAAGCCAAGATCAACCCAGGGTGTGACACAAGCAAGCCAAGATCAATCCAGGGTGTGATCCAAGCAAGCCAAGATCAACCCAGGGTGTGATCCAAGCAAGCCAAGATCAACCCAGGGTGTGACACAAGCAAGCCAAGATCAACGCAGGGTGTGATCCAAGCAAGCCAAGATCAACCCAGGGTGTGACACAAGCAAGCCAAGATCAATCCAGGGTGTGACACAAGCAAGCCAAGATCAACCCAGGGTGTGATCCAAGCAAGCCAAGATCAACCCAGGGTGTGACACAAGCAAGCCAAGATCAATCCAGGGTGTGACACAAGCAAGCCAAGATCACCCCAGGGTGTGATCCAAGCAAGCCAAGATCAACCCAGGGTGTGACACAAGCAAGCCAAGATCAATCCAGGGTGTGATCCAAGCAAGCCAAGATCAACCCAGGGTGTGACACAAGCAAGCCAAGATCAACCCAGGGTGTGACATAAGCAAGCCAAGATCAACCCAGGGTGTGACACAAGCAAGCCAAGATCAATCCAGGGTGTGACACAAGCAAGCCAAGATCAACCCAGGGTGTGACACAAGCAAGCCAAGATCAACCCAGGGTGTGATCCAAGCAAGCCAAGATCAATCCAGGGTGTGATCCAAGCAAGCCAAGATCAACCCAGGGTGTGACACAAGCAGCCAAGATCAACCCAGGGTGTGATCCAAGCAGCCAAACACCTGTGAGTCCAAATGTGCGCTTCACATTTCCATATCAACTCATGTCCTAAAACAGTGTCACCATTTATGATCACTATGTTAGATGTACAGTTACAAGATGACATGGCGTCATATCCTGGGTAGTTCTGAACAGAATGAGACTATGTTTGTTGATTGTGATAGAACATTTGCCGCGGCACATGAACCTGAGTTCATGATACACACCAACATTACTATCTGTTTCTCTGAACTGCCTTGTGAAAGCCCAACACTATAAGATCTTATTTTAGAACTTTAGCATGATATGTTGGCAATAGAACAAGCTTTCCAATCCAAGCCCAACTGGCGTAAATTGTGATTTATAATGGACCGTTTCAACAACAACAGTAATTTTGTGATGACGAGGGGATGCAGAGTTGTGTTCCAAACAAACACCAGTGTGGTTTCCCTAGTTCCTGAACGGCACGGCTATGAGAGCTAAAAAAAAACAAATCACCTTATAGTTGAACACTCTTCTTTGAGTCATAAAAGTGCATTGAAATGACTTAGGAACTGAGCACACATTAGAGAGGTATGTGTGGTCATTTGGAGACAACAGTTAGTCCTCTCACTCAAACCCTTGTAACAATGTACGTGGCACCTGCTCCACATTTACCAGAAATAGCCTTATCATGTTACTGAATGTATTCAGAGAATTTTTCAGATTTTTGTTATCAACAAATGCAGCGAAAAGTCCAGGTAAAATCAACGGTGTAATGTTTGGATTCAGTCTCGTGTCAGGTGCTCTGTGGTGTCCTCACCTTTGACCTTTGGTCTAATCATTTCCCCATTATCTCCAAACTGTTCCCTTTCATTTGATACCATGGTTACGCATACGCTTTTCACATTTTTTTCTATAGGAAACTTTTAAAAATGTAGCCCTATAAGGCCAATTCACACGAGTCTAAAGGGTTAAACGAAGCTGATTCCTTCTGTATCTGACTGTTCCTTATACGATTTGCCTCCTGGAATGTGTCCTTAATTCACACAATCACCTACACACAGTGTAACACGTCTATGCAGTAAGTTGTAAGGACTTGAATAAATAGGTTGGCACAGAAAACAACATAAGCCTTATATTTTACGGTATTCAGAACGAATAGGCCTACTTGTAACTAGCGTTTTATGAATTTGTGGTAGTTGAACTGATCACATAATGTTTACTTTCCAAAGGCGATTGTAATTCTGGATCAAGGTTGATAATGTGGTTTTCACTCTAGACCCTGACCACCAATATCTGACCAATAACAAAGAGCTGTAGAGAGACAGACACTCTACAGACCCTGACCACCAATATCTAACTAATAACAAAGAGCTGTAGAGAGACAGACACTCTACAGACCCTGACCTTCAATATCTAACTAATAACAAAGAGCTTTAGAGAGACAGACACTCTACAGACCCTGACCTTCAATATCTAACTAATAACAAAGAGCTTTAGAGAGACAGAGAGGCCAGCAGACTATTATCAGGCTTTCAGACAATAAATTATTAAGGCTACGCCCCAAAATCGAACCCTATTCCCTATATAGTGCACTGCTTTTGCCCAGGGCCCTATGGCACCCTATTCCCTATATAGTGCACTACTTTTGCCCAGGGCCCTATGGCACCCTATTCCCTATATAGTGCACTACTTTTGCCCAGGGCCCTATGGCACCTTATTCCCTATATAGTGCACTACTTTTGCCCAGGGCCCTATGGCACCCTATTCCCTATATAGTGCACTACTTTTGCCCAGGGCCCTATGGGGGACTCTGGTCATAACACATATTGAAACACTCCTTTGTCTGAGGCATGTGGTGAATTCAGGCCATAGACCCTGGTCAAAAGTAGTGCACTAAATCCTACTTGTACAAAATAACTACAAAATAACCTTTATCCCCGCACATTGACTAGGTACCGGTACCCCTGTATATAGCCTCGTTATTGTTATTGGGTTACTTTTTATATTAATTTGACTATTTTTACTTTAGTTTATTTAGTAAATATTTTCTTAACTCTATTTATTGAACTGCATTGTTGGTTAAGGGCTTGTAAGTAAGCATTTCCCTGTAAGGTCTACACTTGTTTTGTATTCAGAGCTTGTGACTAATAAAGTTTGATTAGATTTGACTATATAGGGGAATAGGGTGCCATGTGGGACACAATCCTTTGTTTCAGAAAAGCCACTAACTGTTACATTTGCTGTTTGAGTTTCATGAGAAATAGCTGGTGTCAGAATAGGTCCTGGGACCTGGCTGACCCCACTAGGTCAGTCTCTCCAGTCACCTTCCATCGCTACAAACAGACAAATGAGCTAGATGACATTATATGCGACAAGATCCTATTTCTGCTATTCATAGACAGTGACCAATTTGACAATAAGTAAATCTGACAACGCTAGTCTAGCTACCAGACCTCGGGTTGAAATGGGATTAGTTTTTCTTTCTCATATAATTTAGCTGTGCTTGATAGAGCACAGTTGTCCTCAAAAATACAAACCCTAACAATCTGGCATTCTACGCAGGCTCAAATAAATGCTGAAAGTATGTTAAGAAAACAAATTCGATTTAAATCCAGGTCTGAATGATACTAATACTGTTTAAATCCAGGTCTGAATGACACTAATACTGTTTAAATCCAGGTCTGAATGACACTAATACTGTTTAAATCCAGGTCTGAATGACACTAATACTGTTTAAATCCAGGTCTGAATGATACTAATACTGTTTAAATCCAGGTCTGAATGACACTAATACTGTTTAAATCCAGGTCTGAATGATACAATACTGTTTAAATCCAGGTCTGAATGACACTAATACTGTTTAAATCCAGGTCTGAATGATACAATACTGTTTAAATCCAGGTCTGAAAAATTGCCAAAGATTCCAGCCACCCAGACCAGAGACTGTTCCCTCTGCTACCGTCCGACAAACGGCTCTCGGACCAATAGGCTCCGATACAGCTTCTACCCACAAACCATAAGACTGCTAAATAGCCAGACTGCTAAATAGCCAGACTGCTAAATAGACAATTAATGGTACCTGAACTATCTGCACTGACTCGATCGTAAACTGACCATATACAAACTCACTAGACTATATATACACACTCCCTAGACTATATACACACTCCCTAGACTATATATATATACACACTCACTAGACTATATATACACACTCACTAGACTAGATATATACACTCATTAGACTACATATATACACTCACTAGACTATATATATACACACTCACTAGACTATATATACACACTCCCTAGACTATATACACACTCCCTAGACTATATATATATAGACACTCACTAGACTATATATACACACTCACTAGACTATATATACACACTCACTAGACTATATATACACACTCACTAGACTATAAATACACACTCACTAGACTATATATACACACTCACTAGACTATATATACACACTCACTAGACTATAAATACACACTCACTAGACTATATATTCACACTCACTAGACTATATATACACACACTCACTAGACTATAAATACACACTCACTAGACTATATATATACACTCACTAGACTATATATACACACTCACTGGACTATATATACACACTCACTAGACTATATATACACACTCACTAGACTATAAATACACACTCACCAGACTATATATACACACTCACTAGACTATAAATACACACTCACGAGACTATATATACACACTCACTAGACTATATATATACACTCACTAGACTATATATACACACTCACTAGACTATATATACACACTCACTAGACTATAAATACACACTCACTAGACTATATATACACACTCACTAGACTATATATACACACTCACTAGACTATATATACACACTCACTGGACTATATACAGGATACACTATATACACACTCACTCACACACACTACCTTGACACTCCCACACAAAACCCACACACATTCACATACACTACACGCTCACACACATACTGACACAACACACACACACATACTGACACAACACACACACACATACTGACACAACACTCACACACATACTGACACAACACACACACACATACTGACACAACACACACACACACACATACTGACACAACACAAACCCACACTGACACAACACTCACACACATACTGACACAACACACACACACACACACACACATACTGACACAACACACACACACATACTGACACAACACACACACACATACTGACACAACACAAACACACACACTGACACAACACACACACTGACACAACACACACACACATACTGACACAACACACACACACATACTGACACAACACAAACACTGACACAACACACAACACACACACTGACACAACACACAACACACACACTGACACAACACACACACACATACTGACACAACACACACACACACAACACACACACACATACTGATACAACACACACACACATACTGACACAACACACATACTGACACAACACACACACTGACACAACACAAACACACATACTGACACAACACACACACACACACACATACTGACAAAAACACTCACACACACACTGACACAACACACACACTGACACAACACACACACACATACTGACACAACACACACACACATACTGACACAACACACACACACACACTGACACAACACTCACACACATACTGACACAACACACACACACATACTGACACAACACGCACACACACACACTGACACAACACACACACTGACACAACACACACACACACACTGACACAACACACACACACACACTGACACAACACACACACTGACACAACACACACACACACACTGACACAACACACACACACACATACTGACACAACACACACACACACACACATACTGACACAACACACACACACATACTGACACAACACACACACACACACTGACACAACACACACACACATACTGACACAACACACACACACATACTGACACAACACACATACTGACACAACACACACACACACAACACACACACACATACTGATACAACACACACACACATACTGACACAACACACATACTGACACAACACACACACTGACACAACACAAACACACACACTGACACAACACACAACACACACACTGACACAACACACACACTGACACAACACACAACACACACACTGACACAACACACACACACATACTGACACAACACACACACACACAACACACACACACATACTGATACAACACACACACACATACTGACACAACACACACACTGACACAACACACACACTGACACAACACACACACACATACTGACACAACACACACACACATACTGACACAACACACACACACACACACTGACACAACACACACACACATACTGACACAACACGCACACACACACACTGACACAACACACACACTGACACAACACACACACACACACTGACACAACACACACACACACACTGACACAACACACACACTGACACAACACACACACACACACTGACACAACACACACACACACATACTGACACAACACACACACACACACACACACATACTGACACAACACACACACACATACTGACACAACACACACACACATACTGACACAACACACACACACACACTGACACAACACAAACACACACACTGACACAACACAAACACACATACTGACACAACACACACACACATACTGACACAACACACACACACATACTGACAACACACACACACATACTGACACAACACACACACACACACACTGACACAACACAAACACACACACTGACACAACACACACACACACTGACACAACACACACACACACTGACACAACACACACACACACTGACACAACACACACACTTTTGCACTCATCATTTACTGCTGCTACTCAGCTCTTTATTTTAGTCCCATTATTATCTATCCTGATGTCTTGTCACTTTACCCTGCCTACATGTACATATCTACCTCATTATTATCTATCCTGATGTCTTATCACTTTACCCTGCCTACATGTACATATCTACCTCATTATTATCTTTCCTCATATCTAGTCACTTTACTCTGCCTTCATGTACATATCTACCTCATTATTATCTATCCTGATGCCTAGTCACTTTACCCTGCCCTCATGTACATATCTACCTCAAATAGCTTATTATTATCTATCGTGATGCCCAGTCACTTTACCCTGCCTACATGTACATATCTACCTCAAATACCTTATTATTATCTATCCTGATGCCTAGTCACTTTACTCTGCCCTCATGTACATATCTACCTCAAATACCTTATTATTATCTATCCTGATGTCTAGTCACTTTACCCTGCCTTCATGTACATATCTACCTCATTATTATCTATCCTGATGTCTAGTCACTTTACCCTGCCTTCATGTACATATCTACCTCAAATACCTTATTATTATCTATCCTGATGCCTAGTCACTTTACCCTGCCCTCATGTACATATCTACCTCAAATAGCTTATTATTATCTATCGTGATGCCCAGTCACTTTACCCTGCCTACATGTACATATCTACCTCAAATACCTTATTATTATCTATCCTGATGCCTAGTCACTTTACCCTGCCTTCATGTACATATCTACCTCAAATACCTTATTATTATCACTTTACCCTGCCTACATGTACATATCTGCCTCAAATACCTTATTATTATCTATCCTGATGTCTAGACACTTTACCCTGCCTTCATGTACATATCTACCTCATTATTATCTATCCTGATGCCTTGTCCCTTTACCCTGCCTTCATGTACATATCTACCTCTAATACCTTATTATTATCTATCCTGATGTCTAGTCACTTTACCCTGCCTTCATGTACATATCTACACTACAGTTCAAAAGTTTGGGGTCACTTAGAAATGTCCTTGTTTTTGAAAGAAAAGCAATTTTTTAGTCCATTAAAATAACATAAAATGTATCAGAAATACAGTTTAGACATTGTTAATGTTGTAAATGACTATCGTAGCTGGAAACAGATTTTAATGGAATATCTACATAGGCGTACAGAGGCCCATTATCAGTAACCATCACTCCTGTGTTCCAATGGCACGTTGTGTTAGCTAATCCAAGGTTATCATTTTAAAAGGCTAACTGATCATTAGAAAAACATTTTGCAATTATGTTATCACAGCTGAAAACTGTTGTTCTGATTAAAGAAGCAATAAAACTGGCCTTCTTTAGACTAGTTGAGTATCTGGAGCATCAGCATTTGTGGGTTCGAAGACAGGCTCAAAATGGCCAGAAACAAATAATTTTCTTCTGAAACTCGTCAATCTATTCTTGTTCTGAGAAATGAAGGCTATTCCATGTGAGAAATTTCCAAGAAACTGAAGATCTCGTACAACGCTGTGTACTACTCCCTTCAAAGAACATCGCAAACTGGATCTAACCAGAATAGAAAGAGGAGTGGGAGGCCCCGGTGCACAACTGAGCAAGAGGACAAGTATATTAGAGTGCCTATTTTGAGAAACAAACTCCTCAACTGGCAGCTCCGTTAAATAGTACCCGCAAAACACCAGTCTCAATGTCAACAGTGAAGAGGCAACTCCGGGATGCTGGCCTTCTAGGGAGAGTTGCAAAGAAAAAGCCATATCTCAGACTGGCCAATAAAAAGAAAAGATTATGATGGGCAAAAGAACACAGACACTGGACAGAGGAACTCTGCCTAGAAGGTCAGCATCCTGGAGTTGCCTCTTCCCTGTTGACGTTGAGACTGGTGCAAACTGTAAAGACGGCGCCAAAGAACATGGCTGATGTTTTACATTCTCGCAACCAATTGTTTTATTGTGAAACAAAGAACAAATAAGACAAAAGAAAAAAAACTTGAGCGTGCATAACTATTCACCCCCCAAAGTCAATACTTTGTAGAGCCACCTTTTGTAGCAATTACAGCTGCAAGTCTCTTGGGGTATGTCTCTATAAGCTTGGCACATCTAGCCACTGAGATGTTTGCCCATTCTTCAAGGCAAAACTACTCCATCTCCTTCAAGTTGGATGGGTTCCACTGGTGTACAGCAATCTTTAAGTCATACCACAGATTCTCAATTGGATTGAGGTCTGGGCTTTGACTAGGCCATTCCAAGACATTTAAATGTCTCCCCTTAAACCACTCAAGTGTTGCTTTAGCAGTATGCTTAGGGTCATTGTCCTGCTGGAATGTGAACCTCCGCCCCAGTCTCAAATCTCTGGAAGACTGAAACAGGTTTCCCTCAAGAATTTCCCTGTATTTAGTACTATCCATCATTCCTTCAATTCTGACCAGTTTTCCAGTCCCTGCCAATGAAAAACATCCCCACAGCATGATGCTGCCACCACCATGCTCACTGTGGGGATGGTGTTCTCGGGGTGATGAGAGGTGTTGGGTTTGCGCCAGACATAGCGTTTTCCTTGATGTTGAAAAAGCTCAATTTTAGTCTCATCTGACCAGAGTACCTTCTTCCATATGTTTGGGGAGTCTCCTACATGCCTTTTGGCGAACACCAAAACGTGTTTGCTTATTTTTTTCTTTAAGCAATGGCTTTTTTCTTGCCTCTCTTTCGTAGAGCACAACTCTGTGGAGTGTACAGCTTAAAGTGGTCCTATGGACAGATACTCCAATTTAATCTGTGGAGCTTTGCAGCTCCTTCAGGGTTATCTTTGGTCTCTTTGTTTCCTCTCTGATTAATGCCCTCCTTGCCTGGTCTGTGAGTTTTGGTGGGCAAACCCTCTCTTGGCAGGTTTGTTGTGGTGCTATATTCTTTCCATTTATTAATAATGGATTTAATGGTGCTCTGTGGGATGTTCAAAGTTTCTGATATTTTTTTATAACCCAACCCTGATCTGTACTTCTCCACAACTTTGTCCCTGACATGTTTGGAGAGCTCCTTGGTCTTCATGGTGCCGCTTGCTTGGTGGTGCCCCTTGCTTAGTGGTGTTGCAGACTGAGTTTCACACTCATTTAAATTTGTGACAGTGAGTTCTATTATATTCAGGGCCAAACAGCTAATTGTTGACACTGTAGACACCTCACCGTTTGGTGTTAGTTTCCTCATTAGAATACCAAAGTAATTCAAAAGATTTCTTTCCGTCCTGAATTTAGAGCTTGTAACATACCTTACTGTCAACTCCACCCCACAATGTCCGTTTCCGACACACAAGGGCCAATGGTTTCGGTGTACAAAGTCTCCCATGGAGGAAATAAACAAAGATAAACAAATCAACAGGAAGTGTAAACACATACATGGTAGGGTTCTGTATGTCTGCACTCTCCTCCCTATTCTTTGTCTGCATTCTCCTCCTCTTCTCAGCCAAAACAACTACCATAGGCCAACTAACAGTTGTGGTCTGCAACACAATCTCAACCTTAATCAAACGGATGAATTATAAAGTGCCTTACGTTTCCCTCGGCTTTCAGTTTGTGAATTACCTTTTTTCCCAATGAAGTTTGTAGTGTGGCTAGCCACTGCACGGCTCTGAATCCACTATGTCTGAATGCACTGTGCAGTCAAAGCTACTAAACACTTTTGGAGATAACTGGTGCTCTCAAGTCGTATCCCGATGTCGACAGCAGATCGTTGTATTCATAATACAGCAGTGTTCCTATCACTTTGAAATCATTTTAATTCCTTAAATGTTTGGAATTGAAATGGGATTGAACCCAACTTGAAAACCATTTATATATTATATCAGATTGAGGTTCAGATTAACTTTGACAACTAATAGATTGCTTTCCTAAAGCTCTGTTCACAGCAACCCCAGTCTGCATCCTAAATGTTACCCTTTTCCCTTTATAATGCACGGAACGGATTCCCGTTATATCCCTTTGATATTTTAAGTAGAAATTGTGCACCAATATAGAATTTTAAAAGGCTTTTATATTAAATGAAGTGCCCTATAATATAGACCACATGGAGAATTACAGAAATCTGTTTGTTTTTTTTACATGAATAAAGGCTCGGTAAAGTGTTAAAATACAGCACTGCTCCGTACCTCACTTCTAGGAACATGTTAACCCTCTTAATCCAAAAATGTCTCCAAGTTTCTCACATCATTGTAAAGCCCAAGTAGTTTTTATTGCTTTGACAGTCATTTTTGAAGATCATTTATTTAATGTGATTTATTTACGTCTGTCCCTCATTTTAAGCTGAACCCTGTAACGTGAACTGAACTCTCATTTTATTATGGTGAAACTATTCCCTTTAAAAAAAAGTTTTTTTTTCAAAGAAACATTTAACATCTAATAGTGAAATCACAGTGTAAAAAGCAGGTGAGCTGGTTCTACTCTTTCTGGCCATTTTCTGGTGTTTTGTGGTGGAAAACTGAGCGGGTCGAGCATAGATAGCCAGGCTAGAAATGTTTAAACAATTACATTTTTTGGTGTGAAGCTTGAATTCCATTTCTGATCCCTGTTGCACACAACAAGCTTCCATTCCCCATGTCACGAGGGAATTGATGGCTGACCCTGTGGAAACAGTGGAGATGGATACGTAGCCTGGGGTTACAGTCAGGGAGGGAGCCAGAAGTCTATGACTATAGCTAGAAGAGATGGATACTAGCCTGGGGTTACAGTCAGGGAGGGAGCCAGAAGTCTATGACTATAGCTAGAAGAGATGGATACTAGCCTGGGGTTACAGTCAGGGAGGGAGCCAGAAGTCTATGACTATAGCTAGAAGAGATGGATACTAGCCTGGGGTTACAGTCAGGGAGGGAGCCAGAAGTCTATGACTATAGCTAGAAGAGATGGATACTAACCTGGGGTTACAGTCAGGGAGGGAGCCAGAAGTCTATGACTATAGCTAGAGATAATGACAGTAGAGATGGATACTAACCTGGAGTTACAGTCAGGGAGGGAGCCAGAAGTCTATGACTATAGCTAGAGATAATGACAGTAGAGATGGATACTAACCTGGAGTTACAGTCAGGGAGGGAGCCAGAAGTCTATGACTATAGCTAGAGATAATGACAGTAGAGATGGATACTAACCTGGAGTTACAGTCAGGGAGGGAGCCAGAAGTCTATGACTATAGCTAGAGATAATGACAGTAGAGATGGATACTAACCTGGAGTTACAGTCAGGGAGGGAGCCAGAAGTCTATGACTATAGCTAGAGATAATGACAGTAGAGATGGATACTAACCTGGAGTTACAGTCAGGGAGGGAGCCAGAAGTCTATGACTATAGCTAGAGATAATGACAGTAGAGATGGATACTAACCTGGGGTTACAGTCAGGGAGGGAGCCAGAAGTCTATGACTATAGCTAGAAGAGATGGATACTAACCTGGAGTTACAGTCAGGGAGGGAGCCAGAAGTCTATCACACGTTCACCTTATTGTTTTATTTTACCAGGCAAGTCAGTTAAGAACAAATTCTTATTTTCAATGAGGGCCTTGGAACAGTGGGTTAAGAGCCTTGATCAGGGGCAAAACGACAGATTTTTTTCCTTGTCAGCTTGGAGGATTCGATCTTGCAACCTTTCGGTTACCAGTCCAACGCTCTAACCACTAGGCTACCACTATACCTTCCTATTACTCCTGGATTTGATAGCAACAAAAAAAACATGACTTTCCCACTGTGGTCTACTACTCGACCCCACAAGACTTTAGGATTACATTATGTCATGGTTGGTAGGGTGTTGGAGAGGGTTGTTAGATGGTTGGTAGGGGGTTGTTAGACAGTTGTAAAGGGTTGGTAAGGAGGTCGGTAGGGGGTTGTATGTAGATGGTTGTTAGACATTTACATTTTAGTCATTTAGCAGACGCTCTTATCCAGAGCGACTTACAGTAGTGAATGCATACATTTAATTTCGTGCATTTTTTATTTTATTTTTTACATTTTTTTATTTTTTTTGTACTGGCCCCCTGTGGGAATCGAACCCACAACCCTGGCGTTGCAAACACCATGCTCTACCAACTGAGCCACAGGGAAGCTAGACGGTAGGGTGTTGTAGAGGGTTGTAGGGGTTTGGTAGGGATTTGGTAGGGAGTTATAAGGGGTTGGTAGGGAGTTATAAGGGGTTGGTAGGGAGTTATAAGGGGTTGGTAGGGAGTTATAAGGGGTTGGTAGGGGGTTATAAGGGGTTGGTAGGGAGTTGGTAGGGAGTTATAAGGGGTTGGTAGGGAGTTGGTAGGGAGTTATAAGGGGTTGGTAGGGAGTTATAAGGGGTTGGTAGGGAGTTATAAGGGGTTGGTAGGGAGTTATAAGGGGTTGGTAGGGAGTTGGTAGGGAGTTATAAGGGGTTGGTAGGGAGTTATAAGGGGTTGGTAGGGAGTTATAAGGGGTTGGTAGGGGGTTATAAGGGGTTGGTAGGGAGTTATAAGGGGTTGGTAGGGAGTTGGTAGGGAGTTATAAGGGGTTGGTAGGGAGTTGGTAGGGAGTTATAAGGGGTTGGTAGGGAGTTATAAGGGGTTGGTAGGGAGTTATAAGGGGTTGGTAGGGGGTTATAAGGGGTTGGTAGGGAGTTATAAGGGGTTGGTAGGGGGTTATAAGGGGTTGGTAGGGAGTTGGTAGGAGGTTATAAGGGGTTGGTAGGGAGTTATAAGGGGTTGGTAGGGAGTTATAAGGGGTTGGTAGGGGGTTATAAGGGGTTGGTAGGGAGTTATAAGGGGTTGGTAGGGGGTTATAAGGGGTTGGTAGGGAGTTATAAGGGGTTGGTAGGGAGTTATAAGGGGTTGGTAGGGAGTTGGTAGGGAGTTATAAGGGGTTGGTAGGGAGTTGGTAGGAGGTTATAAGGGGTTGGTAGGGAGTTATAAGGGGTTGGTAGGGAGTTATAAGGGGTTGGTAGGGGGTTATAAGGGGTTGGTAGGGAGTTATAAGGGGTTGGTAGGGAGTTATAAGGGGTTGGTAGGGAGTTATAAGGGGATGGTAGGGAGTTATAAGGGGTTGGTAGGGAGTTATAAGGGGTTGGTAGGGAGTTATAAGGGGTTGGTAGGGAGTTATAAGGGGTTGGTAGGGAGTTATAAGGGGTTGGTAGGGAGTTATAAGGGGTTTGGTAGGGAGTTATAAGGGGTTGGTAGGGGGTTATAAGGGGTTGGTAGGGAGTTGGTAGGGAGTTATAAGGGGTTGGTAGGGAGTTATAAGGGGTTGGTAAGGAGTTGGTAGGGGTTATAAGGGGTTGGTAGGGGGTTATAAGGGGTTGGTAAGGAGTTGGTAGGGAGTTATAAGGGGTTGGTAGGGAGTTGGTAGGAGGTTATAAGGGGTTGGTAGGGAGTTATAAGGGGTTTGTAGGGAGTTATAAGGGGTTGGTAGGGAGTTATAAGGGGTTGGTAGGGAGTTATAAGGGGTTGGTAGGGGGTAATAAGGGGTTGGTAGGGGGTTTATAAGGGGTTGGTAGGGGGTAATAAGGGGTTGGTAGGGGGTTATAAGGGGTTGGTAGGGAGTTATAAGGGGTTGGTAGGGGGTAATAAGGGGTTGGTAGGGGGTTATAAGGGGTTGGTAGGGAGTTATAAGGGGTTGGTAGGGAGTTATAAGGGGTTGGTAGGGAGTTATAAGGGGTTGGTAGGGGGTAATAAGGGGTTGGTAGGGGGTTATAAGGGGTTGGTAGGGAGTTATAAGGGGTTGGTAGGGAGTTATAAGGGGTTGGTAGGAGGTTATAAGGGGTTGGTAGGGAGTTATAAGGGGTTGGTAGGGGGTTATAAGGGGTTGGTAGGGGGTTATAAGGGGTTGGTAGGGAGTTATAAGGGGTTGGTAGGGAGTTGGTAGGGAGTTGGTAGGGGGTTGTAGAAGTTTGTGAAGGGAGTTGTAGAGGGTTGGCAGAGGGTTGGTAGGGGGTTGTAGGGGTTTGGTAGGGAGTTGGTAGGGGGTTGTAGGGGTTTGGTAGGGAGTTGGTAGGGTGTTGTAGGGGTTTGGTAGGGAGTTGGCAGGGGGTTGGTAGGGAGTTGGTAGGGGGTTGGTAGAGGGTTGATAGAGGGTTGGTAGGGGGTTGTATGGGGTTTGGTAGGGAGTTGGTAGGGGGTTGTAGGGGTTTGGTAGGGAGTTGGTAGGGGGTTGTAGGGGTTTGGTAAGGGTTTGGTAGGGAGTTGGTAGGGAGTTGGTAGGGAGTTGGTAGGGGGTTGTAGGGGTTTGGTAGGGAGTTGGTAGGGGGTTGTAGGGGGTTGGTAGGGAGTTGGTAGGGGGTTGGTAGGGAGTTGTAGGGGGTTGGTAGGGAGTTGGTAGGGGGTTGGTAGGGGGTTGGTAGGGAGTTGTAGGGGGTTGGTAGGGAGTTGGTAGGGGGTTGGTAGGGAGTTGGTAGGGAGTTGGTAGGGAGTTGGTAGGGGGTTGTAGGGGGTTGGTAGGGAGTTGGTAGGGGGTTGTAGGGGGTTGGTAGGGAGTTGGTAGGGGGTTGGTAGGGGGTTGTTAGACGGTTGGTAGGGGGTTGTAGGGGGTTGGTAGGGAGTTGGTAGGGAGTTGGTAGGGGGTTGGTAGGGAGTTGGTAGGGAGTTGGTAGGGAGTTGGTAGGGGGTTGTAGGGGGTTGGTAGGGAGTTGGTAGGGGGTTGGTAGGGGGTTGTTAGACGGTTGGTAGGGGGTTGTAGGGGGTTGGTAGGGGGTTGTAGGGGGTTGGTAGGGGGTTGTAGGGGGTTGGTAGGGGGTTGTAGGGGTTTGGTAGGGGGTTAGTGGGGGGTTGGTAGGGGGTTGTTAGACGGTTGGTAGGGGGTTGTAGGGGGTTGGTAGGGAGTTGGTAGGGAGTTGGTAGGGGGTTGGTAGGGAGTTGGTAGGGAGTTGGTAGGGAGTTGGTAGGGGGTTGTAGGGGGTTGGTAGGGAGTTGGTAGGGGGTTGGTAGGGGGTTGTTAGACGGTTGGTAGGGGGTTGTAGGGGGTTGGTAGGGGGTTGTAGGGGGTTGGTAGGGGGTTGTAGGGGGTTGGTAGGGGGTTGTAGGGGTTTGGTAGGGGGTTAGTGGGGGGTTGGTAGGGGGTTGTTAGACGGTTGGTAGGGGGTTGTAGGGGGTTGGTAGGGGACCCATGGTTTCCACAAATTTTGCCAAAAAGCACCTGGAAGTACCTGGATGATCGTCAAGACTCCTGGAAGAATGTTCTATGGAAAGATTAGTCAAAAGTATAACTTATTGGGTGACTTGAGTCCCGTTTTTTTTTTTAGCAAAAACCAAACACGGCATTCCACAGTAAAAACGTCATACCAACGGTCAAAAATGGTGATGGAAGTAGAGATGGTTTGGGGATGCTTTGCTGCCTCAGGACCTGGACCAGATGCCATCATTGAAGGAACCATGAATTCTTCTCTGTATCTAAGAATTCTAAAGGAGAAATGTCAGGTAATATGTCTGTGAGCTGTAGTGCAAGCTGAGTCATGCAGCAAGGCAATGATTCAAAACACACAAGCAATTCTACATCAGAATAGCTGAAAAGCAACACATTTTAAGTTTTGGAATGGCCTAGTCAAAGTCCAGTCCTAAATCTCATTGAGATGTTGTGGCAGGACCTGAAAAGAGCAGTTCATGCTTGAAACTGCACAAATGTCGTTGAGTTAAAGTAGTTCTGCATGGAAGAGTGGGACAAAATTCCTCCACAGTGATATGAGAACCTGATCAACAAGGTGGCACAACATTATTGAGTGTAAGGGGGATATTTATTTATCACACAGGGGCATTGGGTGTTGCATAACTTTCCTATTAAACACCCCCTGTCACGTCCTGACCAGTAAAGGGGTTATTTGTTATTGTAGTTTGGTCAGGACGTGGCAGGGGGTGTTTGTTTTATGTGGTTCGGGGTTTGTTGGGCTATGTACTTATGTAAGAGGGGTGTTTGTTTTATGTTTTCCGGGGTTTTTTTTGGTCTATGTTAGTGTATTTCTATGTTCAGTCTAGTCTATCTATTTCTATGTTTAGTTCATTGGATTGACCTTCAATTGGAGGCAGCTGTTCCTCGTTGCCTCTGATTGAAAGTCCTATGTATAGGGGTGTTTTGTAATGGGATTTGTGGGTAGTTGTCTCCTGTTTTGTGTCTGTGCACCTGACAGGACTGTTTAGTGTCGGTCGTTGTTTTGTATACGTGATTTGTTTGTTTTTCCTTCTTTTGATTTAATACAGAAGATGAGTATACACGTTCCCGCTGCACCTTGGTCCAATCCTTACGACGCCCGTTACATAAATAAATGAAAGAGTATCAACATTTTGTTATTTGTTTACTCAGTGTTCCTTTATCTCATATTAGGTTTTGGTTGAAGATCTGATAACATTCCGTGTCATAAATAGAAAAAAATTAGAAAGGGGGAAAATCATTTTTTACGGCACTATACATGGAGACACTGCAGAAACCTTTTATTTATCCTTTATTTAACTAGGAAAGTCAGTTAAGAACAAATTCTTATTTACAATGACAGCCTACCGGGGAACAGTGGGCCTTGTTCAGGAGCAGAACTACAGATTTTTACCTTGTCAGCGCAGGGATTCGATCTAGCAACCTTTCGGTTACTGGCCCATGAGAGAGCGTTACTGCCCCAACGCTCTAACCACTAGCCTACCCACATGATGGTATGTTGTTCTGGACCTGATAGAGATCTTAGAGGTATAGTTCACATGTCTTCTACATCTCAACTGAGCAGACAGACTGCTGTCCTGGGAGTTTTAGGGAACTTCTCTACTCACTGTCACAAGAGATGTCTCTCTCTCTCTCTCTCTCTCTCTCTCTCTCTCTCTCTCTCTCTCTCTCTCTCTCTCTCTCTCTCTCTCTCTCTCTCTCTCTCTCTCTCTCTCTATATATATATATATATAAATATAAATATATCTGTCTCTCGCATCTCTTTCTCTCTACATCTTTTTCTCTCTTCCCCAGATGACCCTGTCAAAAAGGCCCAAATGAGGGTTAACATGGCCCAGGAGTGGCCGACGAGGCCGGCCCTTCCTCCCACTGCCTTTAACAGAGACAAAGAGGGTGAAATGCACTGTGAAAACCAGTCCCTCAGTTAAAACAGCAATAAGCCTGAGGGAGGGAGGGAGAGGGGGAGGAGGGTGGGGGGAGGGAGAGGGGGGGGGCAGGAGAGTGGGAGGAGGGAGGGGGGAGAGAGGGGGAGGAGGGAGAGGGGGGGGCGGTGGAGGAGAGAGAGGGGGGAGGAGGGAGAGGGAGGGAGGGGGAGGTGAAGAAGAGAGAGCGAGGAGGAGGGGGCAGGAGAGTGAGAGGAGGGAGAGGGAGGTGGAGGAGATAGAGCGGGGGGAAGAGGGGGAGAGTAAACTGGGGCTTATGGGCCTAGTCACATAGCCACAGACGATAGGTAAACAGACTGACTGCATCTCAAATTGTACCCTATTCCCTTTGTAGTGCCCTACTTTGGACCAGAAGTAGTGTTCTATTCTTAAACCTTCAACAGGGAAATCATACTGAGACTAGAGCCCTGCATATATTAATCAAACATACTGTATACATCATACAATATAAAACATTTCTATACATATGAAGAAAATCATTTATCAACAGAGGATCATTTCTCTGAATTGACCAAAGGGGACCAGAACATCTATTTTCAGAGAGCTCTGTAAGTTGTTCCACATACAGGGCGTAAAAAAAACTAAGAGCAACTTTACCCAACTTTGTGGAGACAAAAGGGCCTCCAGTGTTATCCAAGCCCGAGAACGGGTTTGGTAATTTGTAAGTCTAAATTGAATTAATGATGATAGATACATAGGAAGCTTCTGCATGAGTGCTTTGTAGATAAGATAATGCTGCTCTATCCTTACAAAACACAATGGTGAGTTCTAGAACCATCCCCAGTAATAAACCTAAGGGCCCAATGGTGAGTTCTAGAACCATCCCCAGTAATAAACCTAAGGGCCCAATGGTGAGTTCTAGAACCATCCCCAGTAATAAACCTAAGGGCCCAATGGTGAGTTCTAGAACCATCCCCAGCAATAAACCTAAGGGCCCAATGGTGAGTTCTAGAACCATCCCCAGTAATAAACCTAAGGGCCCAATGGTGAGTTCTAGAACCATCCCCAGCAATAAACCTAAGGGCCCAATGGTGAGTTCTAGAACCATCCCCTGCAATAAACCTAAGGGCACAATGGTGAGTTCTAGAACCATCCCCAGTAATAAACCTAAGGGCATGATGGTGAGTTCTAGAACCATCCCCAGTAATAAACCTAAGGGCCCAATGGTGAGTTCTAGAACCATCCCCAGTAATAAACCTAAGGGCCCAATGGTGAGTTCTAGAACCATCCCCAGTAATAAACCTAAGGGCCCAATGGTGAGTTCTAGAACCATCCGCAGTAATAAACCTAAGGGCCCAATGGAAAACAGCATCTAGTGGTTTAAATCTACGTTATGGGACAAAGAAAAAAGGATGCTTTTTTTTGTTGCATTTAGCACTAACTTTAGTTCCAATAGTGACCTCTGCATTGCTGGAAAATTGGATTTCAAATTTGAAAAGGCTTGGCCAACCTGTATCATCTGCATAAAAATTAACATAACTTTTTTTTATAGCATCAGCAATGTTATTTATATAGAATGTAAACAGTAGTGGGATGAGTATCGAAACCTTGGGGCACCCCTTTATGTAACTCAAGGAACTCAGATTGGACTCCAGTATATAGGGAATAGGGTGCCATTTGGGAAGAAGTCTATTGCTGGAGGCTGAATCAAGGGGACAAACAGCCGAAGTGAACTGGGAGACAAAGGGTTGATGAACTCCCAAACAGAACATGCAGGAGATGAAACCGGCAACGTTACAACCGGCCGGTCCGGAGAGGGAGGGAGTGTGGCAGAGCCGGGGGAATAACTAGCTTGTTTGTTTGCCTATTAGCCTAGGTATGGCCTGGGGGAACGGAGGGGGAGCGGGCAGGAAGACTGCGGAATAGCTAGCTCGTGCTTATTAGTTCGCACATTAGCCTAGCACTGGGTGTTCTGTTTGACTAAGGTTTGCCACTCCTCTCTACTCCACCCTACTGTCGTCAGGGCTGTCTGTCTGTGTGGTACGCATGATGAGAAAAGACAAAGTTCCAGTCCAGGAGCAAAGCA
This sequence comes from Salmo trutta, assembly GCF_901001165.1. Taxonomy (NCBI): domain Eukaryota; kingdom Metazoa; phylum Chordata; class Actinopteri; order Salmoniformes; family Salmonidae; genus Salmo; species Salmo trutta. The sequence goes on along the minus strand of NC_042983.1, from coordinate 41,117,435 downwards.
GCAACTCATTTATCAGTACAGCTGTAGTGGAGCGAGGAACTGAAGCTCTTAAAGACAAACTGTTTTAATGTAACACTTATATTATAGTTTACGCCGACGCTTATATCTAAAGTGACTGACAGTCATGCGTGTATACATTTTATGTATGGTCCCGGGAATTGAACCTTCTTTCATGGTGTTACAAACACCATGCTCTACCAACTGAGCTACAAAGGACCACTAACTCTCGAGACGCTCTGTTGCCAAGTTAGCTATATAGGGTACAACCATCCTGTGTCCTCTTTTCTTAAAGTCTAATCGTCTGGATGTTTGAGAGCCACAACCCTGATTCTAAATGCCTGGGTAATGGAGATCCTCCATTAAAACCTGATGTTCAGTCTAAAATTAGGACTGAATTTTAATCTGTATCTGGGTAAACTGGCAATATGCGTCTCGACCGGATGTTTGGCAACCACAAAGCTGCTTCTATGTGCCTGATCACCCATGCGCTCCTAGGGAGGTTGAGGGAGGGGAAAATGTTATATTTGTCTTCAGGTTAATAAGTAATAAGTAATACTAAATCCCAAAGCGGCAGCAGGAAAGTTCTGCGTTGAGCCCGAAGTCACCATTTCCAGTTCGCTATGTTACTTACAGCCGAGCAGGAAACCAAAAAAATTTACTTCTCACATACCTTCTAGACCCCTCAAACTCAACTCTGGACCTCTAAGCCAGTAACAATACGTTTTTTCATTGTTCCCCTCTAATCAGGGACGGATTTAGATCTGGGACGCCAGGAGGGTGCAATTAACAATCGGGTATAGGATAAAAACACAGGCTTCGAACCTCGTAGGGTCAGAGTTGAATAACCCTGCTCTACACCATTATTGCCCATTTTTTTAATACACATATTTTTTAAGATGTGTAATATTATCTCCAGCTGAACTAGCTACTAATTTTAATTATCCATTCAATTCAATTAATCAATTAACTGGGCGGGTTTCCCGGAAACAGATTAAGCTTAGTCCTGGACTAAGAAAATGAATGAAGAATCTCCATTCAAAGTGATTTATAGTCAAGGACTAGGCTTAATCTGTGTCTGGGAAACACCCCTATATACTCCCAACTATTTAACCCGCATAAAAAAAATACTACAGTTTACTATAGAATACTACAGTACTTACTACAGTATCTTCAGGAAAGTATTCAGACCCCTTGACTTTTCCACATTTTGTTACGTTACAGCCTTAATCTAAAAGGGATTAAATAAAATAAAAATCCTCAGCAATCTACACATAATACCCCATAATGACAAAGTGAAAACAGGTTTTTCGAATTTTTTGCAAATTTATAATAATATAAAACATAAATACTTTATTTATATAAGTATTCAGACTTTGCTATGAGACTCGAAATTGAGCTCAGGTGCATCCTGTTTCCATTAATCATCCTTGAGATGTTTCTACGACTTGATTAGAGTCCACCTGTGGTCAATGTAATTGATTGGACATGATTTGGAACATCTCTCACCTCTCTATATAAGGTCTCACAGTTGACAGTGCATGTCAGAAGAAAAAACCAAGCCATGAGGTCGAAGGAATTGTCCATAGAGCTCCGAGACAGGATTCTGTCGAGGCGCAGTTCTGGGGAAGGGTACCAAAACATTTCTGCAGCATTGAAAGTCCCGAAGAACACAGTGGCCTCCATCACACCATTCTTTGGTCTGATGAAACCAAGATTGAACTCTTTGGCCTGAATGCCAAGTGTCACTTATAAGGGATTTATATGTTTAAATGTAATGATTAAATAATTCTACCCTGAAACTTAACTATTAGTGATTAGTAGTTTATGTAGCATGTATAATGAATAATTAAAGTACTAAACGTAAGTCCCATAAGGTTTAGTAGAGACCTGTGAGGAAGAGAAATGTATGTGTGTATGTGTGTGCCCAAGAGAATACCGAGAACAATTAAGACTGTGTATGGCTCGACCTGGCTACAACTCTGAGAAACCTATGATAGGACGGAGTACTTCTCAAGGTTCCTCTAATCTCTGGGGAATGGAACGGACAATGCTGGGTAGTGATAAACAGTGGTGAGAACTCTGGGGAGGGATACAACCCACCTACTGTTCATGTATATGTATGTGCGTAGGATATCTACTGTTTGTGTGGATGTATGTGCGTAAGTAGGGAATGAACTATAAAATGAATGTCTCTGTGTTATGGACTTCAGAACGTTCTCGTGAATAAACTGTACAAACCTTTTGCAGAAGCTGAGTCTTTGCCTAATTATTATTAAACCCAGGGTCTTACAAACCTTGGTGATTAGTCAAAGCTTATTGATTGTTAGTTATTATCATTGGGATAGAAAATTCTCCTGACAGTCGCGTTTGGAGGAAACATGGCACCATCCCTACGGTGATCAGCATCATGCTGTGGGGATGTTTGTCAGCAGCAGGGACTGGGAGACTAGTCAGGATCGAGGCAAAGATGAACGGAGCAAAGTACAGAGAGATCCTTGATGAAAACTTGCTGCAGAGTGCTCAGGATGGGTTGAAGGTTCACCTTCCATCAGGATAACGACCCTAAGCACACAGCCAAGACAATGCAGGCGTGGCTTCGGGACAAGTCGATGAATGTCCTTGAGTGGCCCTGCCAGTGCCCGGACTTGAGCCCGATCGTACATCGTACATCTCTGGAGAGACCAGAAAATAGCTGTGCAGCGACGATCCTCATCCAACCTGACAGAGTTAGAGAGGATTTGCAGAGAAGAATGGGAGAAACTCCCTGAATACAGGTGTACTAAGCTTGTAGCGTCATCCCCAAGAAGACTCAGGTCTGTAATCGCTGCCAAAGGTGCTTCAACAAAGTACTGAGTAAAGGGTCTGAATACTTATGTAAATATAATATTTAAGTTATTTATTTTTTATACATTTGCAAACATTTCTAAAAACCTGTTTTTGCTTTGTCATTTTGTGTGTATTGTGTGCAGATTGATGAGGGAAAAAACTTCTGTCCTCCTCTCCCACCCCTCTTTCCTTCTGTCCTCCTCTCCCACCTCTCTTTCCTTCTGTCCTCCTCTCCCACCTCTCTTTCCTTCTGTCCTCCTCTCCCACCTCTCTTTCAATCTGTCCTCCTCTCCCACCTCTCTTTCCTTCTGTCCTCCTCTCCCACCCCTCTTTCCTTCTGTCCTCCTCTCCCACCCCTCTTTCCTTCTGTCCTCCTCTCCCACCCCTCTTTCCTTCTGTCCTCCTCTCCCACCCCTCTTTCCTTCTGTCCTCCTCTCCCACCTCTCTTTCCTTCTGTCCTCCTCTCCCACCCCTCTTTCCTTCTGTCCTCCTCTCCCACCTCTCTTTCCTTCTGTCCTCCTCTCCCACCCCTCTTTCCTTCTGTCCTCCTCTCCCACCCCTCTTTCCTTCTGTCCTCCTCTCCCACCTCTCTTTCCTTCTGTCCTCCTCTCCCACCCCTCTTTCCTTCTGTCCTCCTCTCCCACCCCTCTTTCCTTCTGTCCTCCTCTCCCACCCCTCTTTCCTTCTGTCCTCCTCTCCCACCCCTCTTTCCTTCTGTCCTCCTCTCCCACCCCTCTTTCCTTCTGTCCTCCTCTCCCACCTCTCTTTCCTTCTGTCCTCCTCTCCCACCCCTCTTTCCTTCTGTCCTCCTCTCCCACCCCTCTTTCCTTCTGTCCTCCTCTCCCACCCCTCTTTCCTTCTGTCCTCCTCTCCCACCCCTCTTTCCTTCTGTCCTCCTCTCCCACCCCTCTTTCCTTCTGACCTCCTCTCCCACCTCACCCTTCAATCTCTCCCTCCTCATCCCCTATTAATTTTCTCTCTAATTGCGGACGAGGAGTGTAATTATATAGTGGCTGTACCGTGCCACTGCACACCACTAACTTCTTTCCCAATCAGTGTTCTGTGTGTTCTTAAAGCTTATGAGAGGACAGAGAGAGTGAGATTAAAAATATATATATATATATACAAAATTATCTTTATTTAATGAGTGAGAGATTGAAAGATAGAGAGACAGAGAGAGAGAACGGGAGTGAGAGAAAGACAGGAGAGAGAGAAAGAGAACAGAGAGAGAGAACGGGAGAGAGAGAGAGAGAGAACAGAGAGAGAGAGAGAGAGAGAGAAAGATAGGAGAGAGAGAGAACAGAGAGAGAGAGAACAGACAGGGAGAACGGGGAGAGAGAGAAAGATAGGAGAGAGAGATAGAGAGCTGTTCTGTTCTGCAGCTCTACGCTAACCTTTACTGTAATTACGTTGATCACACAGCGGCGGAAAGCAGGAATTTGACATTACCCGCCAATCGCCATTAAACCTGTGTGTAAAGCCGCCCGGGAACCACAACACTACCTCTGAGAACCGTGTTCAACCATGTTTTAAGAGCGATTACCTGTTGTTTCAGGGGAGAAAAGCAGCGTTTGGGTCAAAAAGCCACTCTGTAATAATGGTGTTGGTCCTTTCCTCAGAAGGTTTTCAGGGTATAGGCAAGAACGCAGAGCACATTCTGAATGTTGTCTTCTTCTCCTGTTCTCACCCAGGCAGCATTCCTCCTGTTCTCACCCAGGCAGCATTCCTCATGTTCTCACCCAGGCAGCATTCCTCCTGTTCTCACCCAGGCAGCATTCCTCCTTTTCTCACCCAGGCAGCATTCCTCCTGTTCTCACCCAGGCAGCATTCCTCCTGTTCTCACCCAGGCAGCATTCCTCCTGTTCTCACCCAGGCAGCATTCCTCCTGTTCTCACCCAGGCAGCATTCCTCCTGTTCTCACCCAGGCAGCATTCCTCCTGTTCTCACCCAGGCAGCATTCCTCCTGTTCTCACCCAGGCAGCATTCCTCCTGTTCTCACCCAGGCAGCACTCCTGACTCTCTCTGCCATTCTAGGTAAGAAGTAGTCTTTCACTTAGTTTGATGGGGTTAGAAACTTTGAAAGACCAAAGACCCTACATGTCAATGGACCGACCGAGACCGGCCTTGGTATATGTATAAACATCACAATATCTTGTTAAATAAGAAATTCAACACGTTTTGATTGGTTTAAACACAACGTGATTCATAGCACAAAGATGTAAAGACATTCAACATGATCACCAAGCGTGAAACAGCACATACAGAATGAAAGAGAGGCAAGCCAAACGATCCATACAATACTTCTATAGATTAGATATCCAACAAAAGAAAAGTAATGGCTTAGTTTGTAGGCTACACTGCAGAGTTCCAGCTTCAATACCAGTTTGTAGGCTACACTGCAGAGTTCCAGCTTCAATACCAGTTTGTAGGCTACACTGCAGAGTTCCAGCTTCAATACCAGTTTGTAGGCTACACTGCAGAGTTCCAGCTTCAATACCAGTTTGTAGCCTACACTGCAGAGTTCCAACTTCAATACCAGTTTGTAGGCCTACACTGCAGAGTTCCAGCTTCAATACCAGTTTGTAGGCCTACACTGCGGAGTTCCAGCTTCAATACCAGTTTGTAGGCCTACACTGCAGAGTTCCAGCTTCAATACCAGTTTGTAGGCCTACACTGCAGAGTTCCAGCTTCAATACCAGTTTGTAGGCCTACACTGCAGAGTTCCAGCTTCAATACCAGTTTGTAGGCTACACTGCAGAGTTCCAGCTTCAATACCAGTTTGTAGCCTACACTGCAGAGTTCTAGCTTCAATACCAGTTTGTAGGCTACACTGCAGAGTTCTAGCTTCAATACCAGTTTGTAGGCTACACTGCAGAGTTCCAGCTTCAATACCAGTTTGTAGGCTACACTGCAGAGTTCCAGCTTCAATACCAGTTTGTAGCCTACACTGCAGAGTTCCAGCTTCAATACCAGTTTGTAGGCCTACACTGCAGAGTTCCAGCTTCAATACCAGTTTGTAGGCCTACACTGCGGAGTTCCAGCTTCAATACCAGTTTGTAGGCCTACACTGCAGAGTTCCAGCTTCAATACCAGTTTGTAGGCCTACACTGCAGAGTTCCAGCTTCAATACCAGTTTGTAGGCTACACTGCAGAGTTCCAGCTTCAATACCAGTTTGTAGCCTACACTGCAGAGTTCCAGCTTCAATACCAGTTTGTAGGCCTACACTGCAGAGTTCCAGCTTCAATACCAGTTTGTAGGCCTACACTGCAGAGTTCCAGCTTCAATACCAGTTTGTAGGCCTACACTGCGGAGTTCCAGCTTCAATACCAGTTTGTAGGTCTACACTGCAGAGTTCCAGCTTCAATACCAGTTTGTAGGCCTACACTGCAGAGCTCCAGCTTCAATAGCAGTTTGTAGGCTTACACTGCAGAGTTCCAGCTTCAATACCAGTTTGTAGGCCTATACTGCAGAGGTCCAGCTTCAATACCAGTTTGTAGGCTATACTGCAGAGCTCCGGCTTCAATACCAGTTTGTAGGCTTACACTGCAGAGTTCCAGCTTCAATACCAGTTTGTAGGCCTACACTGCAGAGTTCCAGCTTCAATACCAGTTTGTAGGCTACACTGCAGAGTTCCAGCTTCAATACCAGTTTGTAGGCTTACACTGCAGAGTTCCAGCTTCAATACCAGTTTGTAGGCTTACACTGCAGAGTTCCAGCTTCAATACCAGTTTGTAGGCTTACACTGCAGAGTTCCAGCTTCAATACCAGTTTGTAGGCTACACTGCAGATTTACAGCTTCAATACCAGTTTGTAGCCTATACTGCAGATATCCAACTTCAATACCAGTTTGTAGGCTACACTGCAGATTTACAGCTTCAATACCAGTTTGTAGCCTATACTGCAGAGATCCAGCTTCAATACCAGTTTGTAGGCTACACTGCAGATTTCCAGCTTCAATACCAGTTTGTAGCCTATACTGCAGATTTCCAGCTTCAATACCAGTTTGTAGGCTACACTGCAGATTTCCAGCTTCAATACCAGTTTGTAGCCTATACTGCAGAGTTCCTGCTTCAAAATCGATACCAGGCTCTCTAAACTTTAAAAGTGCATGATTTTCTCCTACAGTGGTCAGACATCCATATAGCTTCCTCCATAACCTTCTCCTACAGTGCTCAGACATCCATATGCAGTGCCTTCAGAAAGTATTCAGAACCCCGTGACTTTTTCCAAATGTTGTTACGTTACAGCTTTATTCTAAATTTGGTTAAATAAAGGAATTGTCCATAGATCTCCTAGACAGGATTGTGTCGAGGCACAGATCTGGGGAAGAGTACAAAAAAAACTTCTGCAGGATTCAAGGTCCCGAAGAACACAGTGGCCTCCATCATTCTTAAAAATGGAAGATGTTTGGAATCACCAAGACTCTTCCTAGAGCTGCCCACCCCCAATTGGGGGAGAAAGGCCTTGGGCAGAGAGGTGATCAAGAACCCGATGGTCACTCTGACAGAGCTCCAGAATTCTTCTGTGGAGATGGGAGAACCTACTAGAAGGACAACCATCTCTGTAGCACTCCACCAATCAGGCCTTTATGGTAGAGTGGCCAGATGGAAACCACTCCTCAGTAAAAGGCAGATGACAGCCCGCTTGGAGTTTGCCAAAAGATACCTAAAACACTCTCAGACCATGAGAAACAAGATTCTCTGGTCAGATGAAACCAAGATTGAACTCTTTGGCCTGAATGCCAAGTGTCACGTCTGGAGGAAACCTGGCACCATCCCTATGGTGAAGCATGGTGGTGGCAGCATCATGCTGTGGGGGATGATTTTCAGCGGAAGTGACTGGGAGACTAGTTAGGATCGAGGCAAAGATAAACGGAGCAAAGTACAGAGAGTTCTTTGATGGAAACCTGCTCCAGAGTACTCAGAACCTCAGACTGGTGCAAAGATTCACCTTCCAACAGGACAACGACCCTAAGCACACAGCCAAGACAATGCAGGAGTGGCTCCGGGACAAGTCTCTGAATGTTCTTGAGTGGCCCAGCCAGAGCCCGGACTTGAACCTGATCTAACATCAATGGAGAGACCAGAAAATAGCTGTGCAGCGACGCTCCCTATCCAACCTGACAGAGCTTGAGAGGATCTGCAGAGAAGAATGGGAGAAACTCCCCAAATACAGATGTGCCAAGCTTGTAGCGTCATAACCAAGAATACTCAATGCTGTAATTGCTGCCAAAGGTGCTTCAACAAAGTACTGAGTAAAGGATCTGAATACTTACGTAAACAAGATGTCAGTTTTTATTTTATTTTATACATTTGCAAAAATGTTTAAAAAAACTTTTTCCTTTGTCATTATGGGCTATTATGTGTAGATTGATGAGTGGGGGAAATTATTTAATCAATTTGAGAATAAGACTGTAATGTAACAAAATGTGGAAAACGTCAAGGGGTCTGAATACTTTCCGAAGGCGCTGTAGCTGTCACGTCCTGACCAGTAAAAGGGGTTATTTGTTATTGTAGTTTGGTCAGGGCATGGCAGGGGGTGTTTGTTTTGTGTGTTTCGGTGTTTTTAGTTTATGTTCTGTTATCTATTTCTATGTGTTTATCTAGTTTTCTATTTCTATGTTGGGTTTTTGGCAATGACCTCCAATTAGAGGCAGCTGGTTGTCATTGTCTCTAATTGGAGGCCATATTTAGTTGTGTGTGTTTTCTCTTGTGTTTTGTGGGTGGTTGTTTCCAGTATAGTCTGTGCACCTTACTGGACTGTTTTTGTCGTTAGTTTATTTTTTTAAAGTGTTTTCTTTAATAAAGAAAGAAGATGAGCACTTTACCCGCTGCGTTTTGGTCCAATCCTTACGACGCCCATGACAGTAGCTTCCTTCATAACCTTCTCCAACAGTGCTCAGACATCCACATAGCTTCCTTCATATCCTTCTACAGTGCCCAGACATCCATATAGTTTCCTTCATAAATAGTAGTAGGAGACAAGCAACCATTTCCAAAACAACCATCTAGTCTGCGACCGAAATGACACCCTCCTCCCTATTTAGTGCACTCCTTTTGACCAGAGCCCTATGGGCCCCAGTGAAAGGTAGAGCACTATATAGAGAATAGGGTGCCAATTGGGACACCTAGTAGTCATATCCTCTTCACTATTAATGATTCACAAAGTCAGCAGCAGCTATGCATTATTAACCAGCTACATCTCAGACAACGGTTGAGTGAAACAATCCCCCATAGATAGACAGTAGGAAGACACCGTCACCGTAACCCTGCTTTAGAAACACTACCTCGGGTAACACGTTCCTACATAATGTATGAGTTAATACACCGTGATAGATAATGCATCAGCACCAATGCGAAACGGGCCCGCGTCATCATTCTGAGACGGAAGAAGAGAAGGAGACAATAGAGACATAATGAAATGAAAGGGATGTGGGAAGGAATGAAGAAAACACTTACCGCAAACAGAGATCCCTGATAGACACATGCTCCTGTGGGAGTGAGGAGAAAACCACAACGTTAATATAAAGTTCAAAGGTCATTCTAGTACAATTACAAGTATGAACTTAATGTCTTCTACCTACAGTTGAAGTCGGAAGTTTACATACACTTATGTTGGAGTCATTAAAACTCGTTTTTCAACCACTCCACAAATTTCTTGTTAATAAACTATCATTTTGGCAAGACCTCAGAAAAGAAATTGTAGACCTCCGCAAGTCTGGTTCATCCTTGGGAGCAATTTCCAAACGTCTGAAGGTACCATGTTCATCTGTACAAACAATAGTACGCAAGTATAAACACCATGGGACCACGGAGCCGTCATACCATTCAGTTCTGTCTTCTAGAGAGGAACGTACTTTGGTGCGAAAAGTGCAAATCAAACCCAGAAAAACAGCAAAGGACCTTGTGAAAATGCTGGAGGAAACAGGCACAAAAGTATCTATATCCAAAGTAAAACGAGTCCAATATCGACATAACCTCAAAGGCCGCTCAACAAGGAAGAAGCCACTGCTCCAAAACCACCATAAAAAAGCCAGACTACGGTTTGCAACTGCACATGGGGACAAATATCGTACTTTTTGGAGAAATGTCCTCTGGACTGAGGAAACAAAAATAGAACTGTTTGGCCATAATGACCATCGTTATGTTTGGAGGAAAAAGGGGTAGGCTTGCAAGTCGAAGAACACCGTCCCAACCGTGAAGCACGGGGCTGGCAGCATCATGTTGTGTGGTGCTTTGTTGCAGGAGGGACTGGTGCACTTCACAAAATAGATGGCATCATGAGGCAGGAAAATTATGTGGATATATTGAAGCAACATCTCAAGACATCAGTCAGGAAGTTAAAGCTTGGTCGCAAATGGGTCTTCCAAATGGACAATGACCCCAAGCATACTTCCAAAGTGTGGCAAAATGGCTTAAGGACAACAAAGTCAAGGTATTTTAGTGTCCATCACAAAGCCCTGACCTCAATCCTATAGAAAATTTGTGGGCTGAACTGAAAAAGTGTGTGGGAGCAAGGAGGCCTACAAACCTAACTCAATTACACCAGCTCTGTCAGGAGGAATGGGCCAAAATTCACCCAACTTATTGTGGGAAGCTTGTGGAAGGCTACCCAAAACATTTGACCCAAGTTAAACAATTTAAAGGCAATGCTACCAAATAATAATTGAGTGTATGTAAACTTCTGACCCACTAGGAATGTGATGAAAGAAATAAAAGCTGAAATAAATCATTCTCTCTACTATTTTTCTGACATTTCACATTCTTAAAATAAGTGGTGATCCTAACTGACCTAATACAGGGAATTATTACTAGGATTAACTGTCAGGAATTGTGAAAAACTGAGTTTAAATGTATTTGGCTAAGGTGTACGTAAACTTCCGACTTCAACTGTACATCAATATTACACTAGGACCAGAGTAGGTAAGCGGTCTTACAGCGTGTGTGTGAGTCAGTGAGGTTAACTTACTCTGAACTTCACAGTAGGTTGTTAGCCATTCAAAAAGTAAGCTGTGATTTAATAAACAATGGAGTGGCCATGATTCTACTTGCTCAATTGGAAGAGTTAATCGTTGAGAAAACAAACTATAGTTGCTGTGGCTGTGTGCACACGCTTCAATACATCTGGAGCCGGGGTTGACAGAAATGACTGGGGAAATCTGATCTTGGGAAAGTGTCACTCTGAGAGTTGAACAGACTTCACACTGTCACAACACTGGAAGAGAACAGCGGTGGTGTATATGTGACCAACCATCTGTCGTCTGTCGACACATACAGTGCATTCCGTATGTTTATACAGTTTACTATAGAATACTATAGTACTTACTACAGTGCATTCCGTATGTTTATACAGTTTACTATAGAATACTATAGTACTTACTACAGTGCATTCTGAATGTTTATACAGTTTACTATAGAATACTATAGTACTTACTACAGTGCATTCTGAATGTTTATACAGTTTACTATAGAATACTATAGTACTTACTACAGTGCATTCTGAATGTTTATACAGTTTACTATAGCATACTATAGTACTTACTACAGTGCATTCTGAATGTTTATACCGTTTACTATAGCATACTATAGTACTTACTACAGTGCATTCTGAATGTTTATACAGTTTACTATAGAATACTATAGTACTTACTACAGTGCATTCTGAATGTTTATACAGTTTACTATAGAATACTATAGTACTTACTACAGTGCATTCCGAATGTTTATACAGTTTACTATAGCATACTATAGTACTTACTACAGTATATTCTGAATGTTTATACAGTTTACTATAGAATACTATAGTACTTACTACAGTGCCTTCAGAAAGTATTCAGACCCCTTGAATTGTTCCACATTTTGTTACGTTACAACCTTATTCTAAATTATTATTATTATTTTTTTATTCCTTCATCAATCTGCACACTGCCATATTAGTGTTGTTTTAATGGGGTTGCCATAGTAGTGTTGTTTTAAAGGGGCTGCCATAGTAGTGTTGTTTTAAAGGGGCTGCCATAGTAGCGTTGTTTTAATGGGGCTGCCATAGCAGTGTTGTTTTAATGGGGCTGCCATATTAGAGTTGTTTTAATGGGGCTGATATAGTAGTGTTGTTTTGAAGGGGCTGCCATAGTAGTGTTGTTTTAATGGGGCTGCCATAGTAGTGTTGTTTTAATGGGGCTGCCATAGTAGTGTTGTTTTGAAGGGGCTGGCATAGTAGTGTTGTTTTGAAGGGGCTGCCATAGTAGTGTTGTTTTAATGGGGCTGCCATAGTAGTGTTGTTTTAATGGGGTTGTTATAGTAGTGTTGTTTTAATGGGGCCGCCATAGTAGTGTTGTCTTAATAGGGCTGCCATAGTAGTGTTGTTTTGAAGGGGCTGTCGTATTAGTGTTGTTTTAATGGGGCTGCCATAGTAGTGTTGTTTTAATGGGGCTGCCATAGTAGTGTTGTTTTAATGGGGCTGCCATAGTAGCGTTGTTTTAATGGAGCTGCCATAGTAGTGTTGTTTTAATGGGGCTGCCATAGTAGTGTTGTTTTAATGGGGCTGTTATTGTAGTGTTGTTTTAATGGGGCCGCCATAGTAGTGTTGTCTTAATAGGGCTGCCATAGTAGTGTTGTTTTGAAGGGGCTGTCGTATTAGTGTTGTTTTAATGGGGCTGCCATAGTAGTGTTGTTTTAATGGGGCTGCCATAGTAGTGTTGTTTTAATGGGGCTGCCATAGTAGCGTTGTTTTAATGGAGCTGCCATAGTAGTGTTGTTTTAATGGGGCTGATATAATAGTGTTGTTTTGAAGGGGCTGCCGTATTAGTGTTGTTTTAAAGGGGCTGCCATAGTAGCGTTGTTTTAATGGGGTTGCCATAGTAGTGTTGTTTTAAAGGGGCTGCCATAGTAGAGTTGTTTTAATGGGGTGCCATAGTAGCGTTGTTTTAATGGTGTTGCCATAGTAGCGCTGTTTTAATGGGGTTGCCATAGTAGTGTTGTTTTAAAGGGGCTGCCATAGTAGAGTTGTTTTAATGGGGTGCCATAGTAGCGTTGTTTTAATGGGGTTGCCATGGTAGCGTTGTTTTAATGGGGTTGCCATGGTAGCGTTGTTTTAATGGGGCTGCCATAGTAGCGTTGTTTTAATGGGGCTGCCATAGTAGTACAGCACCCCTGACTAAGACTACCTTAGTCCACTGAGCTAGGCATTCCTTAAGATTTTAGGTCTCAAGTAAAGTTGCCGAAAAAGAAAACCTCTACAAATCCTTTTGGCTGTTATAATTTATTATAAAATATATTATTAAGCCTCACACATGCTTATAACAGGTAACAAAACATACTTGCAGGCTGTCAGTAAAGTGTGATAGCCACAGGTCTTTCTCATTTATTGAATTCAAGTCTGACCGAGTCGCCCTGTGGGAGAGGGCACCAAATCTACAGCTAAATCTTATTGCCTTATGCTCCTGCAGAGACGTCTTACTGTGGCCTCACATTTCAACATCAGATGTCGGGGGATATAATGCAATGTTTCCTAATTCATTTGACTGAACCATGATAGAATAAGGATTTCAATGATAAGGTAAAAGCCTAGAGTTATTATATTTGGGTTATAGTAAAGCAAGTTTATTTAGGCATGGGTGTGATTGAGTCCCTGTGGGGCATTTGTTCCATTCAATCTGAATCGGACAGATTGCAGATTAGGACGAGATTATAATGTCTGAATAGTAATAGGAGTCATTCAGATGCTGATTCTGAAATGGGACATTTCTTCCCACAGGGAAAAGATAGCAAGGGAGCTAACTGGTTTAGATGTGATTATTAGACCGAGTGGTTCATACCTGTGTAATAACAGATATAGCCATTTTTTACATTTTAGTCATTTAGCAGACGCTCTTATCCAGAGCCTTACTGGTCCCCAGTGGGAATCGAACCCACAACCCTGGCGTTGTAAACACCATGCTCTACCAACTGAGCTACACGGGATAACCTATTCTTTAACGTAATAATGCCTTGAGTTATATTTCTGTTTTAAAATGTCATAACTAAATTGCCCAACCAGGTTGAATGTTTGATGCAGAAAATATATTTTGAACATAAACACAGTCAAATAGACTACATATTGGCAACTTTGCGCAATCGACTAAATTTATAAAGAATAGACTCATAGCCTATAACCTTTTTCTAGGCATACTACAGATGTTATTTCCATAATCAATGAATATATTGTTAATTCACTTGATTTAAGAGCCAAAATACCCACCTTGTATTCCTGGAGTGGCGGTGAGAATTCCAGCCAAAGCGGCTATGAAGATCCATCCTAAACCCATGTTCACCGCATGCATACAAGACATTAAATCCAACGGTGCTGAATGCAGTATCTTCCTAGTTCAAATCACACCGATTCTCAAATATAATTATTGGTTCCCGGAAGTTCCAGATAAACAACAACACCGGGAAAAGTAGGCAGTGTATGTTTGACCGGGCTAGAGAATAGTTGGCATGTTGAGCTACGCGTGAAGACAGCAGGTAGGACAAACGGGGACCCTCTCTCCCTCTCTGAAAAACGGTGCGGGTCTGGACTCTGGAGAAAACGGAATGCAGACGCAACTGTTCGCGGTCGGTGAAACTTCAAGACAAAAAAAACGCAGGTGTCACCGACCATAGATTTAAAAGCGGTACACCATGACGACGGGCGAAAATCCCTCTGGAAACCATATGATTATCCAGTGACCTCCGCTGCGCAAGAAGCGGGCCGACACTATAAAGTTACTTGCTGTACAGCCTCTCCTCTCTCCAAACTGACTCACTACACCGGGAGGATTAAACGCAGTCGGGATAGAAATGCATGGTGTGCCGCCTGCTCACAGTGAATACAAGACAGGGCTATGCATATGCCCCCATTAAAAAACGACAGCTAATTTACATATCTCTCATTCCGATAACGTCATGCTTGAACGGGCCCAATATGATGGGCTACTACCATGTTATTAGGAGTTCAAATCAAATCTAATTGTATTTGTCAAATACACATGGTTAGCAGGTGTTAATGCGAGGGGTAGCGAAATGCTTGTGCTTCTAGTTCCGACCATGCAGTAATATCTAACAAGTAATCTAACAATTTCACAGCAATTACCTTATACACACAAGTGTAAAGGAATGAATAAGAATATATAAATAAAAAATATATGAATGAGCGATGGCCGAACGGCATAGGCAAGATGCAGTTGATGGTATAGAGTACAGTATATACATATGAGATGAGTAATGTAGGGTATGTAAACATTATATAAAGTGGCATTGTTTAAAGTGGCTAGTGATACATTTATTACATCAATTGTTTTCATTATTTATGTGGCTAGAGATTTGAGTCAGTATGTTGAGTTCTATTATTAGGGGCAATGATGTAAGACGACATCAACACTCCTTTGGGAATACCTGTATTGGAGCTATTGTATTATAGTGTTTAGACATTAGGCATAAATAACATTGGTTACTGGATTAAATAACCACTGTGGTCAATCCCAGTCAAATCAGAGAGCGCGCTCTAAAGACAGTCTGAGCTGAGATTCCTCAGGAGGGGGGGGGGGGGGGGGGGGACCTCATCTTCTATCAACGGCAAAACGCTTTTTTTTGTCCCCAGCCATTTGAAACCAAGAAAATAAATCCTAAAGACACCTGGACTTTTCCATGTGAAAACAACAGTTGCCACTTCTGTTCCATGCATGCTTAGATCCTCAGCGTTCCCTCCAAGTGAAGTTATGTGCATCGCTGCGGGAAGTAGGGGGAACTAAACAAAAACATTTTTTTTAAATCGGAATACTTTTTTTTATTAAATATTATTATTTTCACAAAAATGTAGTGCACTGGGCCTTTAATAGTTCCGTATTAGAGGACCAATATAGACGTCTGTAGCTGGGCAGCCCCAAACATCTTCCCCGTGGCTATGGCTATGTGCAATGGAAAATGCTATTAAAAGATGCCATTTAGATTGGGATTGGGATTGGACTTCTATCCAAATGCATCACCCTAATAGTGATCTGAACTACTGTCTATCCAAAAGCCGATCATTGGGAATCCACGTGTTTATTCATTCACGTTCATGGACTGACTGCATCCAGACAGCTGATATTTAAGTGAGGCTCAGACTTGGGCAGACCATAATAATAGTTGTCCTGTTCATACATGTTAATACTGCCATCTGGTGTTGCAAAAGAGGAACTGTATTCAGTTAGTGTATCATCACTGAATCATTCCCTGGCCTATACAATATTCTATTAATAGCAATTACATTTATAATGTTAGTTAGTGAGCAGACGCTCCAATCCAGTAGTCTCCTTCAGCCATCCTTTACTCACAAGAACACATTCTATACCAGGGAACATTATCCAGAGCGATTTAAAGTAAACTCTACACATGAAAGGTCCACAAGACAGTCAAGTAAAACATAATAATCATCATACTTTATTCAATACAGTGTACACAGTCAGTAATACATAAAAATCACAAGGAACACTTCAAGCTTCCTTATTCGTTGGTGTTTTCTGTACGAGTTCTTCACTCTTAAAGAGCAAGGCTTCACTCGTCTGACTACTGACGATCGCTCGCTCTATGAAATGTCCTGTAGGGTTAAAGGGGAGAGAGAACGGGTGTCAGATACAGCTTGGCACAGTGCCGAGGTCTAGTCCATTGGTAGTGCCGCCGTCCCTAATCCACGTACGCCCCGGAGCAGAGAGGGGTTCCATCCCCTTCCTGTCCCTCTAACCAGTCTTAAAAATGTTCCTTCAATTCATTTCATAATAATAAAAATAATAAGTAGGGAATTTCATGTCGATGTACCAATAGACAGCTGTATTTTAGTCTTCTGGGTTCTAAGTAGGGAATTACATGATGGATATATAAGTGGAGACCACCTCTTCCAGGGCAATAGGAAACACCATATTACATTGTTTAAGGGATATATCAGTGGAGACCACCTCTTCCAGGGCAATAGGAAACACCATATTACATTGTTTAAGGGATATATCAGTGGAGACCACCTCTTCCAGGGCAATAGGAAACACCATATTACATTGTTTAAGGGATATATCAGTGGAGACCACCTCTTCCAGGTCAATAGGAAACACCATATTACATTGTTTAAGGGATATACCAGTGGAGACCACCTCTTCCAGGGCAATAGGAAACACCATATTACATTGTTTAAGGGATATACCAGTGGAGACCACCTCTTCCAGGGCAATAGGAAACACCATATTTCTCTATATACTCAGCCAGGGAAAGGAAGAATCATGTCTAAACCTATTTAGGATGGTTCATTTTATAACTTGAGATTACCGTCATTTCCGGACTATTAAGCGCACCTGAATATAAGCCGCACCCACTGAATTTTTTTAAATATATTATTTTGAACATAAATAAGCCGCACATGTCTATAAGCCGCAGGTGCCTACCGGTAAATTGAAACAAATGAACTTTACACAGGCATTAACGAAACACGGCTTGTAACAAAAATAAATAGGCTTTAACGAAACACGGCTTGTAAAAAGTAGCCTACCAAGAAAGTCATTGCTCCAGACCATATTTCCTTTTCCAACAGCCAGATCAATCGCCTTCAACTTGAAAGCTGCATCATATGCATTTCTCCGTGTCTTTGCCATGATGAGGGTGACAAAATGACTACCGTAATCAGAATGATGGGAAGTTTGAGTGCGCGATTTAATCTAAACAGTAAACTAAAAAGTTGTTTGACCTTAACCCGTTCGGCAATTTCATTGGTCTAATGAAAGCTTCATGCCGCCAAAAAACTGAGCACGTCACAGAATGTGTTTATTTATCTAGATTTTTTTTGAAAGCGGGAAAAATCCATATATTAGCCACGTCATTGTTTAAGCCGCGAGATTCAAAGCGTGGGGGAAAAAAGTAGCGGCTTATAGTCCGGAAATTACGGTAAGCTGAATGTATCTATCTATGATCTTCAATGCGTTTGGGAGCGATTGAGATACATTGTCTAGACACAGCAAAATATTGTCTATGTATAACGAGATGACGTGATCAGCAGATTTTAGGGAACTTGGTGTTTCCTTCGATTGACGAATTGCCTGGGCAAGGGGTTCAATGGATCATAGAAATAGCAAAGGACAAGTTGGATCGCCTTGTCTGCTGCTTCAAGTGATGCTGAACGGCGCAGATATTGCCTGTTAGAACTATGGCTGATGGATTGGCATATAGGATCTTAACCATATGAATGAAATTGGAGCCAATTCCCATATGTTCAGACCAGAGATATGACCATTCTAGTTGATCAAAATCTCTTTCTACATCTAGAGATAAAGCAGCCCAATGAGCTGTTGTTTCTGACGAAGCATTTAAGATATGTAATAGTGGACAGAAGTTATCCCCGAAGATAAACATTTTTAACAAAAACTGCTTTGGTCCATGTGGTTTCGAGACGAGACGACAACATTTTGGAAAATAGTTTTATATTTTTTGTTAATCAAAAATAATGGGAAGAATCATGTCTAAACCACTGGGTGAGAACACAGTGACTTCCTTACCTTTATCTTATAAAAGCGGAATTAGTTCTGTATTCACATCTCTCCTAAATTAACCTTTGTGAATGGCTGTGTTAATCATTTCGAGCAATAGTAGAACTAATTGATTCAAAAATTTTAAATAGACCTCAGAATGAATACCGTCTAATCCAGATAATTTGCCTTTATTCATTCTATCCAATGTCCTTTTGAGATAATTGACAGATTTTGTCTGCAAGCGAGATGTCTTCCACTGCTGAGAGAAGAGGAGTTCTTCATTATTGTAGAGAGGACTTAAGTCTGGCTTCGTTTGGATTTACAATCAGAGGTGTACAGTTCTTTATAGAAGCGGGAGAATATTTGATTGGTTCATTTGGTTTCTGATAGTAATTCCCCCTGTTTCAGATTCAATAGTTACTATATTAGCTAATTGATCATTACTACCTAATGGATGGCAAATTCTGCTAGCTGTATTAATAAATGAAGTTTATAAATATATATCTTTTTAAAGATGGTAGTTATTAATAGTTACGATGATCATACAATACTGATAATCTGATTGTTACATTGTGTCTAACATCATGTGCCTGTATGAGTTCTTGCCTTGTGCTTGCTAACATTCTACTGCTGGGTAAAGTTGTCCCTTGGCTCAGAATCAAAAGAGAACTTCAGTTCACACAGGTGTACAGATCCCCAGGTGTGTTGGATCTAGTGTCTGTGGGTATGTGTGTGTGTGTGTGTGTGTGTGTTGGTTTGTGTGTTGCGTGTGTGTGTGTGTGTGTATGCGTGTCAAATGAAAAACTCAACGAGGTGGTTAAAGGCTGGCCGTCAGATCAAACAATAATTGCGTTCCTCTAGCCCGCACCAAATCGCTTCAGATATGTTCTTACCTGCGTTCTCACAACACACCACACAAATGGAAAACGTAGTTATAAAAATGTGTGGGTTTGTTCGTAGGAAACAATCACACCTATCTAGCAAACAATATCGCATTGCATTTGCTAGGCTTTGCGTTAAAAAGTACAGCTGTCATTCTGTCAGTGGGGACAGAGTCTATACAGCTGTCATTCTGTCAGTGGGGACAGTCTATACAGCTGTCATTCCGTCAGTGGGGACAGTCTATACAGCTGTCATTCTGTCAGTGGGGACAGTCTATACAGCTGTCATTCTGTCAGTGGGGACAGAGTCTATACAGCTGTCATTCTGTCAGTGGGGACAGAGTCTATACAGCTGTCATTCTGTCAGGTGGGACAGTCTATACAGCTGTCATTCTGTCAGTGGGGACAGAGTCTATACAGCTGTGCATTATTGTACTCACATCTCTGAGGCAACCATAGAATTAAATAAATAATAATTTACAGGATCTCTGTGGAGGCAACTCTATATTTTAAATGTGTCCAATAAACTACAATCATCATGATGGTACGTACCAAAGATACCCAGCCGATGGGAACACACTGGCTGTGTGGGTGGAACCTAAGTTTGTATTGTTGTAGTCACATGGCTGAGGCACCATCGAATGAATTTTAACTGTCTAAAGCCCAATGTGATATATGTCAGATCCACTTTAAAAAGCCACCCCCTCTTTTCCACTGCTACTCTCTGTTCATCATATATGCATAGTCACTTTAACCATATCTACATGTACATACTACCTCAATCAGCCTGACTAACCGGTATCTGTATGTAGCCTCTCTACTGCTACTCTCTGTTCGTCATATATGCATAGTCACTTTAACCATATCTACATGTACATACTACCTCAATCAGCCCGACTAACCGGTATCTGTATGTAGCCTCGCTACTGTTATTTTTTACTGTTGTTTTTATTTCTTTACCTACCTATTGTTCACCTAATACATTTTTTCACTATTGGTTAGAGCCTGTAAGTAAACATTTCACTGTAAGGTGAACACCTGTTGTATTCAGCATTTCACTGTAAGGTGAACACCTGTTGTATTCAGCATTTCACTGTGAGGTCTACTACACCTGTTGTATTCAGCATTTCACTGTAAGGTCTACTACACCTGTTGTATTCAGCATTTCACTGTGAGGTCTACTACACCTGTTGTATTCAGCATTTCACTGTGAGCTCTACTACACCTGTTGTATTCAGCATTTCACTGTGAGCTCTACTACACCTGTTGTATTCGGCGCACGTGACAAATAAACTTTGATTTGATGTTTGTCAAATCAAATGAATTAATCATCACGGTAGGTACATACCGAAGCTAGCCGGGCGGTGGGAGCAGACATCCTCGACGACAGTCTGCATGTTGGCTAGAAGCTGCTCCTTGGGCATGTCCAGCTGTGGGGAGGACAACAATGTTGAGCAGTTTTTATTTTTTTCCTGTTAAAAAGTAGACTCAGCGAAATGACATTGCTACTAGTAGCATCGTATCCATTGCTATATTAGCGAGATAATGTGATTTGTACTGAATACAAGGTTGGATTCTTTACACAACACACTAAAAGACAGGGATGGGCTGGCTCTGACTGCATGTGTGGGTAACTCTCTGAGTAGACCCAGGAGCCACTGCGGCCCCTAACGAGTTCGGATTTTTTTATGGCCCCTAACTCGATCAAAGTTAGCCAACCCTGCACGAAAACATTGTGCCGTTCCCCTACCATTTCAAGCTTTAAAAAAACAAAAAACATATTACATAAAAGCAAGCTTTGCTTTTATACTGACTTACAAGACCATCAGGTTTGATTGAGTGAGCTGTTGTCTAGTAATGTGGTGCCTGCCTTTATTTCCTCAAACCTTTATTTTATAAATACGTCATTGAGATTTATTTTCAATTTTTATAATAAACTTTTTTTTTGTCAACATAACAGGTGGTTGTGTGTTGGACACAGTGCTGTGAAAAAGTATTTGCCTCCGTCCTGATTTCTTTTTCTTTTTTTCACATTTGTCACACTTAAATGTTTCAGATCAAACACATTTTAATATTACACAAAGATAACCCAAGTAAAACACAAAATTAAGTTTTTAAGTGATCATTTTATTTATTAAAGGAAAAAAAGCTATCCGAACCTTCATGGCCCTATATGACAAAGTCATTTCCCACCCCTTGTTAAATCATGAATTTACTGTGGTTAATCACATTTTTTGGGAAAGCTGAGTCCAATTTCACTAGCCACACCCAGGCCTGGTTACTGCCAGACCTGTTGAATCAAGAAATCATTTAAATAGAACCTGTCTGACAAAGTGAAGTAGGACAAAAGATCTCAAAAAGCAAGACATCATGCTGCGATCCAAAGACATTCAGGAACAGATGAGAAACAAAGTAATTGACATCTATGAGTCTGGAAAGATTTACAAAACCATTTCTAAAGCTTTGGGACTCCAGCGAACCACAGTGAGAGACATTATCCACAAATGGAGAACATTTGGAACAGTGGTGAACCTTCCCAGGAGTGGCTGCCGGCCTACCGAAATTACCCCAAGAGCACAGCGACGACTCGTCCAAGAGGTCACAAAAGAACCCACAACAACATCTAAAACAGCTGCAGGCCTCACTTGCCTCAGTTAAGGTCAGTGTTCATGACTCAACCATAAGAAAGAGACTGGGCAAAAATGGCATCCATGGCAGAGTTCCCAAAGTGAAAACCACTGCTGACGAAAAAGAACATAAAGGCTCGTCTCACTTTTGGCAAAAAACATCTTGATGATCCCCAAGACTTTTGGGAAAATATTCTGTGGACTGAAGAGACAAAAGTTGAACTTTTTTGGAAGGTTTGCGTCCCGTTACGTCTGGCGTAAAAGTAACACAGCATTTCAGAAAAAGAACATCGTACCAACAGTCAAATATGGTGGTGGTTTTGTGATGTTCTGGGGCTGCTTCGCTGCTTCAGGACCTGGACGACTTGCTGTGATTGATGGAACCATGAATTCTGCTCTACAAAAAAATCCTGAAGGAGAATCTCCGGCCATCAGTTCGTGACCTCAAGCTGAAGCGCACTTGGGTTCTGCAGCAGGACAATGATCCAAAACACACCAGCATGTCCACCTCTGAATGGCTTAAAAAAAAACAAAAAAATGAAGGTTTTGGAGTGGCATAGTCAAAGTCCGGACTTGAATCCGATTGAGTTGCTGTGGCTTGACCTTAAAAAGGCGGTTCATGCTTGAAAACCCTCCAATGTGGCTGAATAAAAACAATTCTGCAAAGAAGAGTGGGTCAAAACTCCTCCACAGCGATGTGAAAGACTCATTGCCAGTTATCGCAAACGCTTGATTGCAGTTGTTGCTGCTGAGGGTGGCACAACCAGTTATTAGGTTTAGGGGGATATTACTTTTTCACATAGGGCCATGAAGGTGCAGATAGCTTTTATTTATTAAAGGGAAAAAAGCTATCACTTAAAAACTACATTGTGTGTTTACTTGGGTGTTTATCTTTGTGTAATATTTACATTTGTTTGATGATTTGAAACATTTAAGTGTGACAAATGTGCAAAAAAAAAAATGAAAACCAGGAAGGAGGCAAATACTTTTTCATTAACAGCTGATTTTCCAGAGGGAAGTGAAAAAACAGAAACCCATTTAAGCCAATATGGTGTAAACTGGAAAAATATTCTTTACAACAGCTATGTTGGCTTGTAGCCACCTAACGTTACAACAGCCTTGATGGCTTGTAGCCAGCTAATGTTACAACAGCCTTGTAGTTAGCTAACATTTCAACAACCTTGATGGCTTGTAGCTAGCCAATGTTACTGGTCAACACTAGTTGGCTAGCGAACTGGCAATAGCAGCCAAGGGGCGTTCGCCATCTTATTCGTTTGTGCTCAGTCTGTTTACACGCAAGTGTCAAGGCCAACAGTTCATACATATGACTTCAGCCATGTGGAAAACCTTCCATAGGAAAATATAGCTACCTTCCTTTGCTTGTGGCTTTCCTCTCATACAACTGGTGTTAGCTAGCTAGCTACTAGCACTGTTGCTGCGCAGCCCATGTGCTTTGGTCCGGTTTTAGAACTCATGAGATTCGGCTGAAAATATGTCAGAAATGTAACAAAAAATGGTAGCACATCATTGGACAGAAATGAGCACGAGAGCGATAAATTATCAATTTAATTTAAAAAAAAATAAAAAAATGTTGCACCTACAAATTTAGTCAATCTGACATTTTTAATCCAATGGTCACTTTATGGATGCTATAATCTGGTTTTAATCCGAGGTCTAGAATTTGAGCACATGGGCGCAGAAAATACTCTGAAAACTAAATTGCTAACAACCCTGTTAAAAATCTGAAATGTGGATTTCGGTAACTGCCGGACAGCTCATGACGAGAGGAGGGGGAGTGTGTTGTGTAACCTCCCAAATTGATTTTGCGAATTTTCATCGACATTGGTGTCATTTTGACTTAGATATGATAGTAGGGAGATTTTAATTGAGTATTTGGCATCACCCCCACAATAATTGAACTCTAGTAACGTATGAATCTGGCAGACATTTATGGTATGTAAAGATCACACACATATGCTTCATGGTTTGGGTGTACGAATGATTGTAGGCAACTCCCAACGCCTTCAGACTTACCGTTCCTACTCTAGTGATGACAGTGTTCCTTCAGACATACCGTTCCTACTCTAGTGATGACAGTGTTCCTTCAGACTTACCGTTCCTACTCTAGTGATGACAGTGTTCCTTCAGACATACCGTTCCTACTCTAGTGATGACAGTGTTCCTTCAGACATACCGTTCCTACTCTAGTGATGACAGTGTTCCTTCAGACATACCGTTCCTACTCTAGTGATGACAGTGTTCCTTCAGACTTACCGTTCCTACTCTAGTGATGACAGTGTTCCTTCAGACATACCGTTCCTACTCTAGTGATGACAGTGTTCCTTCAGACATACCGTTCCTACTCTAGTGATGACAGTGTTCCTTCAGACATACCGTTCCTACTCTAGTGATGACAGCGTCCTTCTCCACTGTATATTCATGGCCAGTCTTGAACAACTCCAGCATCTTGGTAATGTCGACTCCAACCGACCCTGAAACGGTGAGAGAGAGACATGATTGTCATGTACTCCTAACTTCTACCTCTCTGAGCCTGGTTCCTCTCAAGTAAAATGGGGGGGTGGGGGTGATAAACCGAAAATACCGACCACTTACCGCAGGCATTGTGTTGACAGAGTTCATTACGATAAGAACGTTAGCCTATTCTAGAGAAATGTGACGTTTAAAAATTAAATACATTTTTGCTAACATGAGTGATATTTAAGGATGTCTACAACCATCAAACTAGCAGTGGTTCAAAGGATAATAAAAACAAGTGTGGTACAGATGAATGTTAGAAACTAACATTTATCATTAAATCGCATCAATTCAGGCAATTTGTTACAATATGAATTTTTGTTAATATTTCCCCGCTCGAAGTTTCTTTCTTCCAGGGAATTTATTTGTCACTGTGCTTCTGCTTGCTCTTTTCGGGGATCTAAGGGCGGGTTACTGTAAAGGACTTTCGTAAAGAGGACTATATATGCAAATACAATTTGATTGGTTGGTTGGTTGGTTGGTTGGTGGAGCGTGACCAACCTCTCTTGTTCTTCGGGAACTTTTTGCGCAGTTTGTTCTTCAGAGGCAGTAGTTTGGAGATCATGTCTGGGACCGCTACGTAGAAATCGGCATCCACTTCATCATCTAAGATCTACAATCATTAAGGACAACAGGTTGAGACATTAACTAAAACAAATGTGTGTGTGGAGAGAGAGAGACAGAGAGAGAGAGAGACACAGAGAGAGAGAGACACAGAGAGAGAGACAGAGAGAGAGAGACACAGAGAGAGAGAGACACAGAGAGAGAGAGACACAGAGAGAGAGACAGAGAGAGAGAGAGAGAGAGAGACACAGAGACACAGAGAAAGAGAGACAGAGAGAGACACAGAGAGAGACTTGTGAAACTCACTCTTTGCACAAGGTCGGCCCCTCCCACAAACGCAGCTCCGTTCTCCTGGGCTACTTTAGCTTGATCAGGATTCTGTACAGAAATAGACATACAGACACAGTGTCATTCATTTACACAGTAATATCGTATGAGAAAAATGCATGGGACCTATCCTGACATGGGGAGGGGGGGCTATGAAGGTAACTCCCAATCACATGTGAAATCACAGTTCATTCGTGATGTGTGCAGGATACAGCTGGTGTAAACGGTACAGTGAAATGCTTACTTGCAATGTAACAGTGTTATGGAACGTTACATTAAGGGCGTTTATTTTAGCTAAGAATTCACCCCCCTGCCGAGTCTAATAAAATATATAGACATAATATATGTCATTTAGCAGACGCTTACAGTACAGTGAGCGCATACATGTTTTGTTTGCGCAATGCGGGAATTGAACCCACGACCTTGATGTTGCTAGCGATACTTTCTTACTGAGGCACACAGAACCTCGAAGCCTCTTTTTACTGAAACATGCTAGTTGACATACCGATCATGTATTTTCATACATCACTGCCAGCTTAACAAAAGAACTCCAATAGAACGACTGATTCAAATATAAAAACGACTCAGGAGGAACTCTGCAATGTCCATCAAGGAAGACACAGCAGACTTATTACTAATTTAATTACTGATTTAATATTTAGTTAGGATGAAGGGAGATGATCAAGTGTTAACAGTAGTTGATAGCAGTCATATAACAAACCTCTGTGAAAACTGCAACTTTGTTGACTTCTGTCTTGAACGGGTGTGGCAAATGAACTGTGCTGACAAAAGGATCCACTTTTTTCTGGAAGAGGAAGATTCAAACCAAGCAGGTAAATACTGTACATCTTTGTGCTGCTGTGAACTCAACGCCTACATTTAAAAAAAAAAAAAAAAAAACAATATGCGCATAACAGATGAAGAAATCTGGATTTTACTAAAACATATTTACCTTCCATGACATAGGTCACCATGACAACACAAAGTGTACTTCCCAAACGGCACACCAGCCAGTACCTAGTGCACTACTTTTGAACAGAGTCTATAGGGCCCTGGGTCAAAAGTAGTGCACTATATAGGGAATGAAGTGCCATTTGAGACAAAACCCAACCTCTAAAATGTTTTATCTTAGTTTCGAGTGCTCTGAATATATTCTGCATTTCAACATCAGCTTTGCATAGTTATAGAGGCAATCTATGACTGTTACATCCATTTTTTGACTTTTGTATTAATGATACAGTACTGTGAGGAAGGACGTACACCCCCTAAAAAGTGGAGTATTTATTTTTTTATACATATTTTTAACATTAGGATACGTTATCTTCATTTCAACACCGACAGATAAAGGTTACCTAATTTAACAAATAACACTGAAATTATATTTGCAACCATTTATTTAACAAAATTCTACAGAAATGCAATTTCCTTGTGCGGAAAACAATAAGTACAGCCCACTTCAATAGGTTGTGTTGCCCCCAGAAATCACTTCACGTAGACGTTTCTTGTGTCCATCGGTCGACTGGGAGGAGTTTTTGTTCACTCTTGCATGTACGGCCCGCTTCAAGTCCCCCTCAGCATTTCTACAGGATCAACACCTGGGCTTTGACTCCATAACCCTCCATTTCTACAGGATCAACACCTGGGCTTTGACTCTATAACCCTCCATTTCTACAGGATTAACATCTGGGCTTTGACTCTATAACGCTCCATTTCTACAGGATTAACATCTGGGCTTTGACTCCATAACCCTCCATTTCTACAGGATTAACATCTGGGCTTTGACTCTATAACCCTCCATTTCTACAGGATTAAAACCTGGGCTTTGACTCCATAACCCTCCATTTCTATAGGATCAACACCTGGGCTTTGACTCCATAACCCTCCATTTCTATAGGATCAACACCTGGGCTTTGACTCCATAACCCTCCATTTCTATAGAATCAACACCTGGGCTTTGACTCCATAACCCTCCATTTCTATAGGATCAACACCTGGGCTTTGACTCCATAACCCTCCATTTCTATAGGATCAACACCTGGGCTTTGACTCCATAACCCTCCATTTCTATAGGATCAACACCTGGGCTTTGACTCCATAACCCTCCATTTCTATAGGATCAACACCTGGGCTTTGACTCCATAACCCTCCATTTCTATAGAATCAACACCTGGGCTTTGACTCCATAACCCTCCATTTCTATAGGATCAACACCTGGGCTTTGACTCCATAACCCTCCATTTCTATAGGATCAACACCTGGGCTTTGACTCCATAACCCTCCATTTCTATAGGATCAACACCTGGGCTTTGACTCCATAACCCTCCATTTCTATAGGATCAACACCTGGGCTTTGACTCCATAACCCTCCATTTCTATAGGATCAACACCTGGGCTTTGACTCCATAACCCTCCATTTCTATAGGATCAACACCTGGGCTTTGACTCCATAACCCTCCATTTCTACAGGATCAACACCTGGGCTTTGACTCCATAACCCTCCATTTCTTACTTCTGATCCATTTTTAGTTCAACTTTAGCTTTACCGTTATTTTACCAGGTAAATTAACAGAGAACACATTCTTATTTACAGAAACGACACCCTACACAGGGCAATGTGTGCCCTGGGGCATTGGGATATTTTATATACTCATTAAGTATGTAGTATACAGTATGTTAGTATGGGTATTCGAACACAGCCATGCACTCTGACATTGATTGGGCGAAGAGATGCCTGTAGATCACTTGATGTTAGCCTGTACTTCTTTTAAGTATCCTTCTGTCAGCTCTTGGGCTGAATTTGGTGAGACGGCCTGTCCTAGATAGATCACCTGTGGTGTGAAATGTTCTCCCATTTGTCGATTATCTGTCAGACAGTGGAATGATTTGACTTCAAATAGCTTGGAAATGGTTGTGTAACTCCTCAGAGTCATGGGCCTCAGCAATCTCAGAGAGCTTTATTGATCTTGGCATGACAT
Organism: Salmo trutta; assembly: GCF_901001165.1. Taxonomy (NCBI): domain Eukaryota; kingdom Metazoa; phylum Chordata; class Actinopteri; order Salmoniformes; family Salmonidae; genus Salmo; species Salmo trutta. Next base: position 41,089,197 of record NC_042983.1, on the reverse strand, counting down.
GTTTACCTCTCACCTGTATAATTAAGACCAAAACAAAGTTTCAGATTTTTTTTGATACAAGACCGAGTTACACTAATGATTTTATAATAATTTGCACCTGATTCTAATTTTAGCCATTTGATTGGATGATAAAAGGTAGGGATGTATGAACACATGGAAATTGCATAAATTATTGCAAAAGTGTAATTTCAGTGTTATTTGATAAATTAGGTTATCTGTCAATTAGCGTTGAAAATGAAGATCAGATATCCATATGTCCAAAAAGACAACTTTTCAGGGTGTGTACTTCCTTACTGCAACGCGGAGTGCCTGGATTACATCCCTTAGCCGTGGTATATTGGTCATATACCACAAACCCCTAAGATGCCATTTTGCTCTTTTAAAAGTGGTTACCAAGTTAATTAGAGCAGTATAAAAGTGATGTTCGTTAAACTGTCTAAGCCCACAGGAACCCAAAAGTAAAAGATAGTTTTATTTCTTTGTAAACAATGTAAACAAACACCGTATATGTCTCAAAACACAGTTAAAACTACAATTTTGATACCACGGCTGGTTAGACCTTGCAGCCATAGCGATATCTAGGACTTTGAGAGTGGTTATTTTCCAGCGTCACACCTTATCCTTTTACCAAAACAGTGGCAGGGTGACCCAGTTTCTTATTGTTTGAACGGCAGATAGCGGCTTTAACGAGGGGACACATCAGTGCTACTCCAGACGGGGACGTTGGATACGCTACTGGTGAACTGTGATGAAGCTCAAAAAAACCTTTATTCCACATGAAACCCCTTGGAGGAGTGACATTCACCATCTAATATATATATATAGGACATATAGCAGGCGCCTCGTTGGATGACAACGAACTGTGCGTTTGTTGTTGTTGTTGGTGGTATCAAGCATGTATTAAGCGTTTGGCCAGGTTTTAGAACGACTACCCAGCTCCTTTCTTCTCAACATGTCCGTGACGTAACAATACCTCCGCCAGTAAACGACCCGCCGTAAAAACAAGCAAAACAGAGCAGAGAAATTAACGGACGTTTTTTTTTATGATTAGCATTGGGGATAATTTGTATCCAAGTCTGTACAGTGTTGTGGTATCAACAAAGTGCTTTCACTGGACATCTTGACAAATCAGAAATTAACAGCACAAAACGGAAGCATCAGTTATCACTTAGCAATGGCTATGGAGGAGAAAGTGGTGCTCTCTGAACGTTCAGACAGAAACTGCATTGGCCAAACTCTCCATTTCTATATGAATCTGGTTTCATCGTTCCCTGCAGGCATCACCTCTGCCATAACCACAGCTAGACTGCAGAGTGTAGTTCTACAAATTCACAAGATGAAACAAGTGAGAAAAATTCCGTGAAGAAATTCAACACCCCTTGTTAGGACAATAAAAGTTTGCTTTCATTTTTGAAGCAAACTCCACCACTATCCTACCAAGGGGTGTTGAATATCTTCACATCTTTAGTGTGATCTGCTACACAGTTCATGAACAGCTGCTTAAAAAGGGAGGTAGTGACAGCATTTATTTTTCTCCGAAGAGAAGAACTAAAATCAAAGAAAAAAAAAACATCTGGTATCTTTTGCTAGTCCGTACCTTTTTCTCCAGCTTCATGTCCAACTTGAGGTTGATATAAACAGGCTGGTCCAGAGTTGTATAGTCCAGCGTCTGGAAATTCTTTAGCATGTCCACAGCCACCGCAGTCTCATACACCGGCTTGGGGTAGAACCTGGTCACGTACACGTCATCCACCGGTAGCCACGCCGTCAGCCCATACGGTTTGTGACGACCTGTGTTGTCTATAGGCTTCTGCTCTTTCTTCTCCTCTTTCTCCTTGTCGTCTTTTTTGTCTTTTTTAAATGTCCTGAAGAGAGAAAATATGTTTGTGTTATTTCAATGTCCTGAAGAGAGAAAATATGTTTGTGTTATTTCAATGCCCTGTAGAGAGAAAATATGTTTGTGTTACTTCAATGTCCTGTAGAGAGAAAATATGTTTGTGTTATTTCAATGCCCTGTAGAGAGAAAATATGTTTGTGTTATTTCAATGCCCTGTAGAGAGAAAATATGTTTGTGTTACTTCAATGCCCTGTAGAGAGAAAATATGTTTGTGTTATTTCAATGCCCTGTAGAGAGAAAATATGTTTGTGTTACTTCAATGCCCTGTAGAGAGAAAATATGTTTGTGTTATTTCAATGTCCTGTAGAGAGAAAATATGTTTGTGTTACTTCAATGCCCTGTAGAGAGAAAATATGTTTGTGTTATTTCAATGCCCTGTAGAGAGAAAATATGTTTGTGTTACTTCAATGCCCTGTAGAGAGAAAATATGTTTGTGTTATTTCAATGTCCTGTAGAGAGAAAATATGTTTGTGTTATTTCAATGCCCTGTAGAGAGAAAATATGTTTGTGTTATTTCAATGCCCTGTAGAGAGAAAATATGTTTGTGTTTTTCAATGCCCTGTAGAGAGAAGAAAATGTGTTTGTGTTATTTCAATGCCCTGTAGAGATGAAATATGTTTGTGTTATTTCAATGCCCTGTAGAGATGAAATATGTTTGTGTTATTTCAATGCCCTGTAGAGAGAAAACATGTTTGCGTTATTTCAATGCCCTGTAGAGAGAAAATATGTTTGCGTTATTTCAATGCCCTGTAGAGATGAAACATGTTTGCGTTATTTCAATGCCCTGTAGAGAGAAAATATGTTTGTGTTATTTCAATGCCCTGTAGAGAGAAAACATGTTTGCGTTATTTCAATGCCCTGTAGAGATGAAATATGTTTGTGATTTTTTTTGACTGGTGGGTGTTGTCTGATGGGGAATAATGATGTCTAAGATAAATGCATGCCTACATGTAGATGCTCATTCAGCAAACAACACATTTTATGTTCCATCTGACTCTGTGAAAGGAGAACATTCGATGTGTGTGTGTGTTAAATGACTTACTTCGCGGCAGCATAGGTCCTAACAGGGAGATGTCTGGGTGCAACCGGAGAAACACTTGTATATGCTGGAATACCAGCCACCAGGAGATGTCTTTGGCATCCTGCTAAAACTAAGAGAACATACATAGCAGGTCAGCCTGATTATCACCACTACATTCATTTTCCAGTGGTGTAAAGTAACTAAGTTAAAATACTTTGAAGAACCACTTCAAGCGGGAATCCTTAACGGTGAATCAACCACATTAATTTACGATATTACAACAAAGAAGTTAACGCAAACCAATAGTTTTTTTCTCTCCCTCAGACATCTAAGCATGCACGATATAAGAGCACAATATATACAGCAATGTTTCCTCCCCTCCCCATGCTGCGGGCCCTTCCTTAGCTCGGCAACAAAAACAATAACGGTGGTGGGGCAGCCAGAGGCGCCATTTTTCAAAGACTGTGGATTCCATCTTTAGGTAGTATCTGTACTTCACCGTTAAGATTTGACAACTTTTACGTCACTACATTCCTAAAGAAAATAATGTACCTTTAACTCCATACATTTTCCGTGACACCCAAAAGTACTTGTTGTATTTCGAATGCTTAGAAGGACAACAAAATGGTCACATTCACACACTTATCAAGAGAACATCCCTGGTCTTCCCTATTGCCTCTGATCTGGCGTATTCACGAAACACAAATCCTTTGTTGTAAATGATTGAGTATGCCCCTGGCTATCCGCTAATAAAAACAAGAAAAGCATATCATCTGGTTTGTTTAAAATAAGGAATTTGAAATGATTTATACTTTTACTTTTGATACTTAAGTATATTTCAAACCAAATACTTTTACTCAAGTAGTATTTCACTGGGTGACTTTCACTTGAGGGTAAATCCATTCGAAGTCAATAACTTTGACAGCACCTCTTATGGTTTGAAGGAAACCTTCCACACATACAATGCATTAAAAACACAAAACTGAAATATCACATTTACATAAGTATTCAGACCCTTTATTCAGTAATTTGTTGAAGCAGCGAATACAGCCTTGAGTCTTCTTGGGTATCATGCTAGAAGCTTGGCACACCTGTATTTGGGGTTTTTCTACCATTATTCTCTGCAGATCCTCTCAAGCTCTGTCAGGTTGGATGGGGAGCGTCGCTGCACAGCTATTTTCAGGTCTCTCCAGAGATGTTCAAATTGGGTTAAAGTCTGGGCTCTGGCTGGGCCACTCAAGGCCACTCTTGTCCCGAAGCCACTCCTGCGTTGTCTTGGCTGTGTGCTCCCTCTGTACTTTTCTCCGTTCATCTTTCCCTCAATCCTGACTAGTCTCTCAGTCCCTGCCACTGAAAAACATCCCCACAGCATGATGCTGCCACTACCATGCTTCACCAAAGGGATGGTGCCAGGTTTCCTCCAGATGTGACGCATGGCATTCAGGCCAAAGAGTTCAATCTTGGTTTCATCAGACCAGAGAATCTTCTTTGTCATGGTCAAAGTCCTTTAGGTGACTTTTGGCAAACTCCAAGGGGGCTGTCATGTGCCTTTTACTGAGGAGTGGCTTCCATCTGGCCACTCTACCAAAAAGGCCTGATTTGGTGGAGTTCTGCAGAGATGGTTGTCCTTTTGGAAGATTTTCCCATCTCCACAGAGGAACAATGGAGCTCTGTCAGAGTGACCACTGGGTTCTTGTTCACCTCCCTGACCAAGGCCCTTCTCCCCCGATTGCTCAGTTTGGCCAGGCGGCCAGCTCTAGGAAGAGTTTTGGTGGTTCCAAACTTCTTCCATTAAGAATGATGGAGGCCACTGTGTTCTTGGGGACCTTCGATGTTGCAGACATCCTTTCTCGGACCTCTACGGACAATTCCTTCGACCTCATGACTTGGTTTTTTACTCTAACATGCACTGTCAACTGTGGGACCTTAAACAGACAGCTGTATGCCTTTCCAAGTCATGTCCAATTAATTGAATTTAGCACAGCTGGGCTACAATCAAGTTATAGAAATATCTCAAGGATGATCAATGGAAACAGGATGCACCTGAGCTCAATTTCAAGTCTCATAGCAAAGGGTCTGAATACTTAGGTAAATAAGGTACGTTTTTTTTTTATAAATGTGCAACATTTTCTAAAAACCTGTTTTCGCTTTGTCATTATGGGGTATAGTGTGTAGATTGATGAAATAAAATCTTTCCTCATCAAATTTAGAATAAGGATGTAAAGTAACAAAATGTGGAAAAAGTCAAGGGGTCTGAATACTTTTCCAACAGGGAAAAAGTCACACTGCCCCGAGCTGGAGATATGAGGTCAGTTACCTTCCCTGGTCAGCTGGAGATATCAGGTCAGTTACCTTCCCTGGTCAGCTGGAGATATCAGGTCAGTTACCTTCCCTGGTCAGCAGTCAGCTGGAGATATCAGGTCAGTTACCTTCCCTGGTCAGCTGGAGATATCAGGTCAGTTACCTTCCCTAGTCAGCTGGAGATATCAGGTCAGTTACCTTCCCTAGTCAGCTGGAGATATCAGGTCAGTTACCTTCCCTAGTCAGCTGGAGATATCAGGTCAGTTATCTTCGCCGGTCAGCTGGAGATATCAGGTCAGTTACCTTCCCTAGTCAGCTGGAGATATCAGGTCAGTTACCTTCCCTAGTCAGCTGGAGATATCAGGTCAGTTACCTTCCCTGGTCAGCTGGAGATATCAGGTCAGTTACCTTCCCTGGTCAGCTGGAGATATCAGGTCAGTTACCTTCCCTGGTCAGCTGGAGATATCAGGTTAGTTACCTTCCCTAGTCAGCTGGAGATATCAGGTCAGTTACCTTCCCTAGTCAGCTGGAGATGTCAGGTCAGTTACCTTCCCTAGTCAGCTGGAGATATCAGGTCAGTTACCTTCCCTGGTCAGCTGGAGATATCAGGTCAGTTACCTTCCCTGGTCAGCTGGAGATATCAGGTCAGTTACCTTTCCTAGTCAGCAGTCAGCTGGAGATATCAGGTCAGTTACCTTCCCTGGTCAGCTGGAGATATCAGGTCAGTTACCTTCCCTGGTCAGCTGGAGATATCAGGTCAGTTACCTTCCCTGGTCAGCTGGAGATAGCAGGTCAGTTACCTTCCCTAGTCAGCAGTCAGCTGGAGATATCAGGTCAGTTACCTTCCCTGGTCAGCTGGAGATATCAGGTCAGTTACCTTCCCTAGTCAGCAGTCAGCTGGAGATATCAGGTCAGTTACCTTCCCTGGTCAGCTGGAGATATCAGGTCAGTTACCTTCCCTGGTCAGCTGGAGATATCAGGTCAGTTACCTTCCCTAGTCAGCTGGAGATATCAGGTCAGTTACCTTCCCTGGTCAGCTGGAGATATCAGGTCAGTTACCTTCCCTGGTCAGCTGGAGATATCAGGTCAGTTTCCTTCCCTGGTCAGCTGGAGATATCAGGTCAGTTACCTTCCCTGTTCAGCTGGAGATATCAGGTCAGTTACCTTCCCTGGTCAGCAGTCAGCTGGAGATATCAGGTCAGTTACCTTCCCTGGTCAGCTGGAGATATCAGGTCAGTTACCTTCCCTAGTCAGCAGTCAGCTGGAGATATCAGGTCAGTTACCTTCCCTGGTCAGCTGGAGATAGCAGGTCAGTTACCTTCCCTAGTCAGCAGTCAGCTGGAGATATCAGGTCAGTTACCTTCCCTGGTCAGCTGGAGATATCAGGTCAGTTACCTTCCCTAGTCAGCTGGAGATATCAGGTCAGTTACCTTCCCTAGTCAGCTGGAGATATCAGGTCAGTTACCTTCCCTGGTCAGCTGGAGATATCAGGTCAGTTACCTTCCCTGTTCAGCTGGAGATATCAGGTCAGTTACCTTCCCTGGTCAGCTGGAGATATCAGGTCAGTTACCTTCCCTGGTCAGCTGGAGATATCAGGTCAGTTACCTTTCCTAGTCAGCAGTCAGCTGGAGATATCAGGTCAGTTACCTTCCCTGGTCAGCTGGAGATATCAGGTCAGTTACCTTCCCTAGTCAGCAGTCAGCTGGAGATATCAGGTCAGTTACCTTCCCTAGTCAGCTGGAGATATCAGGTCAGTTACCTTCCCTGGTCAGCTGGAGATATCAGGTCAGTTACCTTCCCTGGTCAGCTGGAGATATCAGGTCAGTTACCTTCCCTGGTCAGCTGGAGATATCAGGTCAGTTACCTTCCCTGGTCAGCTGGAGATATCAGGTCAGTTACCTTCCCTGGTCAGCTGGAGATATCAGGTCAGTTACCTTCCCTGGTCAGCTGGAGATATCAGGTCAGTTACCTTCCCTAGTCAGCTGGAGATATCAGGTCAGTTACCTTCCCTGGTCAGCTGGAGATATCAGGTCAGTTACCTTCCCTGGTCAGCTGGAGATATCAGGTCAGTTACCTTCCCTGGTCAGCTGGAGATATCAGGTCAGTTACCTTCCCTGTTCAGCTGGAGATATCAGGTCAGTTACCTTCCCTGGTCAGCAGTCAGCTGGAGATATCAGGTCAGTTATCACCATCTTTACTTTTACTCAAATATGAACATTTAGTACTTTTTCCACCACTGGACGTTTCAGCTGTCCAGTTAATAGTATATATTTTTTTTTAACCAGGCAATTATTTAAGAACAAATTATTTGCAATGACGGCCTACACCGGCCAAACCAGGACGACGCTGGGTCAATAGTGCGCCGCCCTGTGAGACTCCCAATCACGGCCGGTTGTGATTCAGCCTGGATTGCTGATTGATTGTTTAAAGTATAGACGCATTTCACCCAACAATCTGTGAAGTTTAGCCAACTTAGAAACATGAATTCAACATATCCAAAAAGCTTTGCATAGTAACGTTAGGAGAAAAAGTACAAGAATCGTATTCAAAACAAGTCAGACATTGTGTCATCACGCCCACCAGCATAGACACGGCTGGGCAGGTCAGTTAACCAAACTAGAAAACGAGTTAGCGCACAGTGGTTAATTTATGGACGCGATTTAACCCTAAAAATATATAGCAACACAACTGGTTAGTTAGTCATATACTGGCGATAGTAGCTATAACACTAGAACTTGCTAAAAAAAATCTAACCTCGCTAGTTAGCGCAATGCTTGCTAACGATAGCTAATTAGCTACTGGCTGGAGTCAGCCGCTAAGAACTAAGCCGGTATTTTATTGGCAAGTAATGATTAATATCGACATTTTAATGTAAAAAGTTGAATTGCATGAGAACAGACATAAAACAGTTTGTGGAACTGACCTTTTACAATCCTCATGCAGGTTGCCATATTTGGTTTATACAGGTGTCCTTCATTCAATTCGTCTCGTTTAGAAACGACGGAAAAGTAAACTTTGGTTCCGATCGGCACATATAAGGCCCGTGCAAGTTGGAATTCAAAATGGTTAAATTAAATTAGGGTTAAATTAAGGTTATGTTAGGGTTTAGGGAAGGGACTGTCCACCAAGGATCCCGGGTAACACCGGGTCGTTATGATTCCGGTAAACGGCACGAACGGAAGCCATGTTTGTTGTTCTTCTTTCTCCCTCTTTGGAGTTCGGGACCTTCAGGATCTCCGTCTGTATGTCTTTAACAGTATCACCATCACATCTTCTCTACCACCCTCCGAATGCAGGTAATACCATTTATATTGTCATGGTTACAGATCCATTTATTTGGCCGAATGTCTCTCCGTATTTCTCCCGTACATTTTGTGTCACCTCTTTCCAAGGTCCAAGCACAGAGTTTCTTTTAGTGTAAATCCCAGCTAGCTTTGTTAGCTAGCTCAGGAGAGGGTGCTCTCTCTCTCGATCCGCTTGTCAAATTACTCAAGACCCATGCATAAGCCTTGTATTTACTTTAGACACTAACCGGACAACACGTTCAGCTGTGTGTTCAATCTGTCAGATCTGCGGTTGCAGATGTCTCATAAGGTCTCATAAGGTCTCATAAGGTCTCATAAGGTCTCATAAGGTCTCATAAGGTCTCATGATGAATGGGGTTTGACAGCTCACAGCTGGAAACTAAACTTCTCTTACAAAGCAGGCCCGACGCAGTTGCATAGCTGTTGCTACGTTTGACATTTAGCTTTACCCACTAAATCAACAACAAGTAATTGTCACTACGTTTACAATCAACGGTAGCTACCATTGCAAATGGCTAGATAACTTTATTGAAATGTACAGCACCTAGCTAGTTAGGTTGGTTGGTAAAGCATTTACAATAGTGTTGTAAGTTAGTTATCAGACATAAATAAACCGTGTCGGCAGTTGTCAATATACTTCGAAAATATATTCTCGGATGACAACCCCAGTGTTTATTTCTTAACATGGGGTCTGCAACCACTCAGCAGCCTAGGAACAAGCCCTATTAAAGCTTTATTTATACTGTGGTGCTGGTGCCACTGTCACCGCAACAGGACATGTGACCGTCTTGTGTTTAAACAGAAAAACAGCTTATGTAACTACTAAGCGCGATCCAAACTTCTTCTAGCCACCCATGAGTGAGGAACCTACATGCCAAGTATAGACCATATCTTGTGTTCCCTGCAGGTTATAGAAAAGAGCAGAATCTCTATACTATCAGTTCAGATGCCAGTCCTACCTACCTACAGGTTATGGGACATTTCCTTAAGGAGAAAGCCCCCAAAAATCTATGTAAAAAAAACACAACAGTAAGTGGTATTATAACGACCCTGCGTTTATAAGTGCGGATATCGACTCTGCCGCGCGCTGGACTTCGGGCTAGAAGGTCGAGGGTTCGAGACCTGCTACCTGCCTGTTGCATTACAGTATCTATTACCGTTTTTACTATAGCAATACTACAGTATTTATACTATAGTAAACTTTACTACAGTATAGTACAGTCATGTCCGCAAAAACACTACAGTAATTAGTATAGTGTATATACTACAGTTTACTATAATAATACTACAGTATTTATACTACAATAAACTTTACTACAGTATACTACAGTCATGTCTGCAAAAACACTACAGTGAATACTATAGTATATCAATAGTAATACTACATCATTTATACTATAATAAACGTTACTATAGTAATACTACAGTATTTATACTATAATAAACATTACTATAGTATACTACAGTCATGTCCACAACATCACTACAGTGAATACTATAGTATACTACAGTCATGTCCACACAAATACTACAGTGAATACTAGAGTATATCAATAGTAATACTACCGTATTTATACTATAATAAACGTTACTATAGTATACTACAGTCATGTCCACAACAACACTAGAGTGAATACTATAGTATATCAATGTAGTAATACTACAGTATTTAGAGCATTTTTTTCATATGGTACAATTCTACTTTGTTTTTGTCGGCATAACATTCTAAATATTTGTTCCCACAACTCCCACTGCATTGAATCAGGTTTATAAAATCAACTTTGAATGACATTCTAGTGTCCAAATGAGTCAGATATTCTGTCAGTCTCATAACTAAACCTATTTTATCCCAGTATGAGCAGAGCACATACTTTCTTTCAGTTGTCTTTCCATAATCTACCTTGATGGAACTAAGGTGCCTTTATCATTGCATGAGAATTCAATCCCCTAGAGAAAGCAGGTACCTCGGGAGACCATGTGTAATTCAATCTTTGGTGTGTGTCTACTAGGCATTTAACCTGGTTTGTTAGTGTTACCAGGCCTTTTAACCTGGTTTGTTAGTGTTACCAGGCCATTTAACCTGGTTTGTTAGTGTTACCAGGCCTTTTAACCTGGTTTGTTAGTGTTACCAGGCCATTTAACCTGGTTTGTTAGTGTTACCAGGCCATTTAACCTGGTTTGTTAGTGTTACCAGGCCTTTTAACCTGGTTTGTTAGTGTTACCAGGCCTTTTAACCTGGTTTGTTAGTGTTACCAGGCCTTTTAACCTGGTTTGTTAGTGTTACCAGGCCTTTTAACCTGGTTTGTTAGTGTTACCAGGCCTTTGAACCTGGTTTGTTAGTGTTACCAGGCCTTTTAACCTGGTTTGTTAGTGTTACCAGGCCTTTTAACCTGGTTTGTTAGTGTCTGTGTTCCTCAGATTAACAGGTATGCCAAAGGAAAAATATGATTCCCCGGATCCTCGTCGACTATACACCATCATGTCAGCCGAGGAGGTAGCCAACGGGAAGAAGTCACACTGGGCCGAGCTGGAGATATCAGGTCAGTTACCTTCCCTGGTCAGTCAGTCAGTCAGTCAGTCAACCAGTTACCTGGAGATATCAGGTCAGTTACCTTCCCTGGTCAGTCAGTCAGTCAGTCAACCAGTTACCTGGAGATATCAGGTTAGTTACCTTCCCTGGTCAGTCAGTCAACCAGTCAGTCAGCTGGAGATATACAGAACCAGTCAAAAGTTTGGACACACCTACTCTTTCCAGAGTTTTTCTTTATTTTTTAAAACTATTTTCTACATTGTAGAATAATAGTGAAGACATCAAAACTATGAAATAACACATATGAAATCATGTTGTAACCAAAAGTAAGTGTTAAACAAATCAAAATATATTTGATATTTAAGATTCTTCAACGTAGCCACCCTTTGCTTTGATGACAGTTTTGCACACTCTTGGTATTATCTCAACCAGCTTCTGGTACTGTATGTTCAGTTAACTTCCCTGGTCAGTCAGTGAGGGCGCGTCCAATCTGGCACATTGATTTTATCCGTATCCGGGATTTCCAGTGCTTTCTCAATGGGAGTTGTACCTTGATGGTCAGCGGAGATTACACGTCCCTATCCAGAAAATGTCCATCCGTTTTCACAGACAAAATGTTCAAATGAGTTGAGCTTTTGATAGGTGTATTTTAAAAGTTAGCCAATTACAAAAGAGGACACGCGTAGGGTCCACAGACCATAATTCATCCATTCTCATTTGGTGTTCGTTCTCCACTGATCAGTTTGGCTGCGCCTTATGTCAGTCAATCAGTCAGTACATTTTTCAGTCTGTCAATGAGAAAAAGACAGACAGTTTGAAAAAGCTAATGTAAACAAATGATCTGTCCTCTGATAATGCAGTATTGGAAGCCTTAGCTGTAGCATTTAGCTCTAGTATCTCATTAATCTCCTCTTCAGGTCGGGTCAGGACTCTGAGCAGCTCTCTGTGGACCCTCACCCACCTGACGGCTCTACATATCAACGACAACAATCTGAGTCGCATCCCGCCCGACATCGGCAATCTGACACACCTCATCTACTTGAACCTGTCCTCCAATAAGCTCCGGAGCCTGCCCGCCGAACTCGGAAACATGGTGTGTCTCAGGTAAAAGCTCCCATGTGGTGGTAAGGTCCTGAAGTGGTGCTGGTAATGCTAAAGTTGTGGGTTCAGTTCCCACTGGGATCACCATGATGATGCGAGGCAGGGATGGCTGATTTTAGTCCCGTTCTCTATTCAGTCAATTCTATCCTCAGATTTATTTTAATTTTAAATTTTTCAACTGTTTCTCCTATCACTTATTCTCCAGGGAATTGCTTTTAAACAACAATCTTTTACGAGTTTTACCTTACGAACTCGGCCGGCTTTTCCAGTTACAAACCCTGGGGTTAAAAGGTATGTATTTGTTTTAAAGGTTAATCACAGTTCATATTGATTATCAACATTATAGATTTTAATGGCGAGTAACAAAAGCTTATTAAAAAAAAAGTGCTTATGATTTGGATAAAGTGCCTCTGCAGGTAATCCTAGTCTATTATCTGTTGTGCAGGTAACCACAGTATTAGATAGATAAACTATTATTAATGCTTATGATATTGTATCTCTGTGCAGGTAACCCTTTGTCCCAAGACATCCTCAACCTGTACCAGGAATCAGATGGAACCAGAAAACTCTTGAACTACATGCTCGACAATCTAGCAGGTAAAGTACTGAACGACTACATGCCGCAATCCAGCAGGTAGATAGATGGTTGTTGAACTACATGCACGGCAATCAAGATGATAAATGGTTCCACCGATTCATGTTACAGGAAAACCATCGACACTGCTCATGCAAATTTAAGCAACCATTAGGTGTAAACCTAACAGGAGCACCACACCTGAATTGTCTTATTGTCTTCTCCTGAACCAGAGAGCATTAAAGGCCAAATTCTCCTTCTAATTAATCATGTAGTTCATTGTTTAATTGTGTCCTTTCTTTATTTAGTGCACCCAGAACAACTCCCCCAGAGACCTTGGATCACCTTGAAGGAGCGAGACCCAATGATCCCCACAGGTACTTCAGGATAACTCCTTACCCACTGGTCCCAATGGTAGCTACGACATTACTGGTCCCAATGGTAGCTACGACATTACTGGTCCCAATGGTAGCTGCGACATTACTGGTCCCAATGGTAGCTACGACATTACTGGTCCCAATGGTAGCTGCGACATTACTGGTCCCAATGGTAGCTGCGACATTACTGGTCCCAATGGTAGCTGCGACATTACTGGTCCCAATGGTAGCTGCGACATTACTGGTCCCAATGGTAGCTGCGACATTACTGGTCCCAATGGTAGCTGCGACATTACTGGTCCCAATGGTAGCTGCGACATTACTGGTCCCAATGGTAGCTGCGACATTACTGGTCCCAATGGTAGCTACGACATTACTGGTCCCAATGGTAGCTGCGACATTACTGGTCCCAATGGTAGCTGCGACATTACTGGTCCCAATGGTAGCTGCAACATTACTGGTCCCAATGGTAGCTGCAACATTACTGGTCCCAATGGTAGCTACGACATTACTGGTCCCAATGGTAGCTGCGACATTACTGGTCCCAATGGTAGCTGCGACATTACTGGTCCCAATGGTAGCTGTGACATTACTGGTCCCAATGGTAGCTGCAACATTACTGGTCCCAATGGTAGCTACGACATTACTACACCCTGGCCCCAATAGTAGCTACAATAGTTATTATTGTCACTGAATAGCAATGATTGATGTACTATTGTTATTAGAACTAGTAGTGCTATTGTTGTTGTAGCAGTAGTAGTAGCAGCAGTATCAGTAGTAGTAGTTAGTAGTAGTAGCAGCAGTAGTGGTAGTTGCAGTAGTAGGTGGTTGTCCAGGGTCACGCCAAGGTTTGTTGCACTCTGGGAGGGGGACACCGTGGAGTTGTCAATCATGATGGAGAGGTCTTGAAGCGGGCGGGCCTTCCTCGGGAGGAAGAGCACCACCTTCTTGTTGAGTTTGAGGTGGTGGGCCGACATCCAAGCTGAGATATCTGCCAGGCACAAAGAGATGTGTGTCGCCACCTGGGTGTCAGAAGGTGGATGGAGAAAAGTAGTTGAGTGTCATCCGCATAGCAATGATAGGAGAGACCATGTGAGGATATGATGGAGCTGAGTGAATTGGTATATAGAGAGAAGAGGAGAGGGCCTAGAACCGAGCCCTGGGGGACACCAGTAGTGAGAGTACGTGGTGCAGACACAGATCCTCTCCATCCTCAGACTATGAGAGAAAACATAGTCTGATGAAGAGAGCAGCTGGATTAGCAGTGTTCTCTGGCATGATCCATGTCTTCATCAGGGACAAAAAGACAAGGGACTAAAGAGCAGCTTAGGCTGAGATGAACTCAGCGTTCTTGACCTCAGATCAGCAGTTCCAAACACTGCCAGAGACTCAGAATTCCACATGGGTGGTGAGCGCAGGATACACTAAATTTAGAAGGGTTGTAGCCAAGGGGTTGGGGAGCATCTGTAAAGCCTGCAGGGAGAGTAGCAAACAAGTATAGAAAACACACACACATAGTTGACAAAGCTACAAAAGAGCAACATTTGATCGTCGTGAAAATCACTAGGTAAGATACTCAAGTGAGAGAATGGTGTGGAGCCTTTCTCTGTCTTTCCTCGAACAACTCGGCAGAACCATCTTTGTTTTGCGACACGGCCGCCACTGACAAACCAGGGGAGACTGAAGTACTAGTACTAATTGCTAATTGCCTTGCAAAGGTGAAAGCGCACACCTCCCAGTACTAATTGCCTAGGAGCGGAGAAACCACTCCCCCTCCAATACACATTGCCCTGCCCCTTGATCCTGGTTGATGTGTCAACAATCATCTGCAAGTTAATAGCAGTCAGCAGTTCACACAGCAAGTAGTCTACTGGGAAAACAGTCACCACAACAGACATAGACAAAAAGGCAGTACTAGTCCACAACAGATAAAGACAGTACTAGTCCACAACAGATAAAGACCGTACTAGTCCACAACAGATAGACAGTACTAGTCCACAACAGATAAAGACAGAGAGACCGTACTAGACCACAACAGATAAAGACAGAGAGACCGTACTAGACCACAACAGATAAAGGCAGTACTAGACCACAACAGATAAAGGCAGTACTAGTCCACAACAGATAAAGACAGTACTAGACCACAACAGATAAAGACAGTACTAGAACACAACAGATAAAGACAGTACTAGAACACAACAGATAAAGGCAGTACTAGTCCACAACAGATAAAGACAGTACTAGACCACAACAGATAAAGACAGTACTAGACCACAACAGATAAAGACAGAAAGACAGTACTAGTACTGATACTGATCACTCCTGTGGCAGTACTACATGCCTCATGATGCATGCCATTGAGTTGTTGATGGTGTTTTAAAAATCCCCCCCCCACCTCCCTGCTCCTCCCTTCCTCTCCTAGCCATGTTCACAGTGATGTGTTACAACGTGCTGTGTGATAAGTATGCAACGCGTCAGCTGTACGGCTACTGTCCCTCCTGGGCCCTCAACTGGGAGTACAGGAAGAAGGGCATCATGGAGGAGATTACACACTGTGACGCTGACATCATCAGTCTACAGGTAGGGTCTGACATCATCAGTCTACGGGTAGGGTATGACATCACCAGTCTACGGGTACGGTATGACATCATCAGTCTACGGGTAGGGTCTGGCATCATCAGTCTACGGGTAGGGTCTGGCATCATCAGTCTACGGGTAGGGTCTGGCATCATCAGTCTACGGGTAGGGTCTGGCATCATCAGTCTACGGGTAGGGTTTGACATCATCAGTCTACGGGTAGGGTAGAACATCATCAGTCTAAGGGTAGGGTCTGGCATCATCAGTCTACGGGTAGGGTATGACATCATCAGTCTACGGGTAGGGTATGACATCATCAGTCTAAGGGTACTGTAAGGTCTGGCACGTCTAGAGGTAGTTAGGTTGGCCGTGAGTTGGAGATGTTGAATATTGTTGCGGAAAACAGAAGCTCCCGTTTAAATGCACTTGCAAAGTATCACAAATGTATTTTCTGTGCAACGTAGCCTATGCAAGATGAGAACCAACCATGGTTCACACATTCTCTGTGAGGAACGTTGGCTTGTTGAATTATTCCATAACATCTTAAATGCAAACTTTTTTCCCAGAAACTTAATTGAATCGTCTTGGTCGTTTGTCCTTAGGAGGTGGAGACGGAGCAGTACCACGCTCTCTTTCTGGAGACACTGAAGGAACGTGGGTATGACGGGTACTTCTGCCCAAAATCTCGTGCCAAACTGGTCTCGGAACAGGAGAGGAAACACGTGGACGGGTGTGCCGTGTTCTTCAAAACAGAGAAGTGAATCAATCAATCAATTTCTTTTTTTACATCAGTGGTTCTTTATCTGTGCTCGATTTGAGCTCGCGTCTTGAACACATGTTTGGTTATGTTTCAGATTTACTCTGGTGCAGAAACACACTGTGGAGTTCAACCAGGTTGCCATGGCGAACTCTGAGGGTTCAGAGGTCATGTTGAACAGGGTCATGACCAAGGACAACATCGGGGTCGCTGTCCTGCTGGAGGTCAACAAGGACATGTTCTCTGGTGGTGAGGAAAACTGTTAATCAATCAGTCAGTCAGTCAGTCAGACAAGTTCTCTGGTGGTGAGAAACCTGGTGGTCAGTCAACAATAATTATTTGTGAAGCGTTCTCTGCCTGTGGAGATACTGTAACGTTTGGAGTCATTTTCCCAGTACCAGATTGAACCAGTAGATGGCAGTCCCTGCTCTTCAAACTGACAAGTTCTAAAATGACTACAGTTTGTTGTTAACTCCCACCATTGTTCGTGGGGGGAAAAAAACACACTATATGTCTGCTTTTTGTGCAATTCGTCCTAAAAAAGTTCAGATGAGTTCAACTTGATGGACAAAAATAGAAAATGTTTCATAGGTTTTCATTCATACGTGTCTGTGTAGCCTCAGCCTAACTCCCTGTGTCTGTTCCTCAGGCTTGAAGCCGCTACAGGAGAAACAGCTGATCCTGGTGGCCAACGCCCACATGCACTGGGACCCGGAGTTCTGTGACGTCAAGCTGATCCAGACCATGATGTTCCTGTCTGAGTTAAAGAGCATCACTGAAAGGCACCTGAGCTCCGTGGGAACAGGCTCCCCGACCTCCGACCCAGCCCCTATCCCCATCGTGCTCTGTGCTGACCTCAATTCCCTGCCCGACTCTGGTAAGAACCTAACCCTAACTCACACCCAGCCTCCATCCCTATCGTGCTCTGTGCTGACCTCAACTCCTTGCCTGACTCTGGTAAGAACCTAACCCTAACTCACACCCAGCCCCTATCCCCATCGTGCTCTGTGCTGACCTCAACTCCTTGCCTGACTCTGGTAAGAACCTAACCCTAACTCACACCCAGCCCCTATCCCCATCGTGCTCCGTGCTGACCTCATGTCCCTACCTGACAAACAAGAAAATGCTCACCCAGATGCGCCACTCCTAGTGGCCGGGGAGTTTAATGCAGGGAAACTGAA
Organism: Salmo trutta; assembly: GCF_901001165.1. Classification (NCBI taxonomy): domain Eukaryota; kingdom Metazoa; phylum Chordata; class Actinopteri; order Salmoniformes; family Salmonidae; genus Salmo; species Salmo trutta. Next base: position 41,071,576 of record NC_042983.1, on the reverse strand, counting down.
ATCATGTTTGACCTCATTTCTACCAGCATGTCACCTGTACAGCTAGAGGAGAGACACAACTCTCGATCACCTTTACTCCACACACAGAGACACATACGAAGTTCGCCCTCTAGCCCTCTATTTTGGCAAATCTGACCATAACTCCATCCTCTTAATTCTTACTTACAAGCAAAAACTCGGAACAGGAAGTACCAGTGATGCGCTTTCTAATACAGAAGTGGTCCGATGAAGCGTATGCTAAGCTACAGGACTGTTTCGCTAGCACAGACTGGAATATGTACCGGGATACATCCGATGACATTGAGGAGTTCACCACATCTGTCACCGGCTTCATTAATAAGTGCATCCACGACGTAGTCCCCATTGTGACCGTACGTACATATCCCAACCAAAAAGCCATGGATTACAGGCAACATCCGCAATGTGCTAAAGGCTAGAGCTGCCGCTTTTAAGGAGCGGGACACAAATCCGGACGCTTATATGAAATCCCACTGTGCCCTCCGACGAACCATCAAACAGGCAAAGTGTCAATACAGGACTAAGATCGAATCCTACTACGCCGGCTCTGACGCTAGTCAGCTGTGGCAAGGCTTGCAAACTATCACAGATTACAAAGAGACTACCTTTTATGCTCGCTTCGAGGCAAGCAACACTGAACCATGCATGAAAGCACCAGCTGTTCCGGATGACTGTGTGATCACGCTCTCCGTAGTCGATGTAAGACCATTAAACAGGTCAACATTAACAAGGCCGCAGGGCCAGATGGATTACCAGGACGCATACTCAGACCATGCGCTGACCAGCTGGCAAGTGTCTTCACTGACATTTTCAACCTGTCTCTGACCCAGTCTGTAATACCTACATGTTTCAAGCAGACCAACATAGGTCCCGTGCCCCAGAACACCAAGGTAAACTGTCTAAATGACTATCGCCCTATAGCACACACATCTGTAGCTATTAAATGCTTTGAAAGGTTGGTCATGGCTCACATCAACGCAATCACCCCAGACACCCTGGACCCACTCCAATTTGCATACCGCCAAAACAAATCCACAGATGATGGAATTTCTATTGCACTCCACACTGCCCTTTCCCACCTTGACAAAAGGAACACCTACATGAGAATGCTGTTTATCAACTACAGATCTGCGTTCAACACCACAGTGCCCTCCAAGCTCATCACTAAGCTAAGGACCCTGGGATGAAACACCTCTCTCTGTATCGCAATTGGATACTGGACTCTCTAATTGGCCGCCCCCAGGTGGGAGTGTAGGCAAAACACATCCGCCACGCTGACCCTTAAATAGGGGGCCCCTCAAGGATGCGTTCTTAGCCCCCTTCTGAACTCCCTGCGTGGCCCAACACCATCATTAAGTTTGTTGACGACACGACGGTGGTAGGCCTGATCACCGACGATGATGAGACAGACTACAGGGAGGAGGTCAGAGACTGTCGGGACAACAACCTCTCCCTCAACGTCAGCAAGACAAAGGAGATGATCGTGGACTACAGGAAGTGGAGGGCCAAACACGCCCCCATTCACATCGAAGGGGCTGTAGTGGAGACGGTCGAGAGCTTCAAGTTCCTCGGTGTCCACATCACTAAGGATCTATCATGGTCCAAACACACCAACACAGTCGTGAAGAGGGCATGACAACACCTCTTCCCCCTCAGGAGGCTGAAAAGATTTGGCATGGGACCCTCAGTTCCTCAATCAGTTCTACAGCTGCACCATTGAGAGCATCTTGACTGGCTGCATCATCGCTTGGTATGACAACTGCTCGGCATCCGACCATAAGGTTCTACAGAGGGTAGTGCGTACGGCCCAGTACATCACTGGGGCCAAGTTCCCTGTCACCCAGGACTCTATACAGGGCGGTGTCAGAGGAAGGCCCTCTTAAATGGTCAAGGACTCCAGCCACCCAAGTCATAGACTGTTCTCTCTGCTATCGCACGGTTTCCGGAGCACCAAGTCTTAGACCAAAAGACTCCTAGAAACCTTCTGCTGTAGGACTGTTGAACCTTTAATCAAAAGGCTACCCATACTTTCTGCTTTTCACCCCTGCCTACATGTACATAGTCAATCAATCACCTAACCAAACCTACATGTACATATTACCTCAATCAATCACCCCAACTACCTCGTACTTCAGTACACTGACTCGGTACCGGTACTCCTTGTATAAAGCCTCGTTATTATTGTGATATTACTTTATTTTTATCTATTTGCTAATTTTCATACTTTTTAACTGCATTGTTGGGAAAGTACTCAAAAAGAAATACATTTCACGGTGAACTCTACACTTGTTGTATTTGGCTCATGTGACAAATATATATTTTTTTGATTTGACTCTGGTAAGAACCTTAGCGTAGAAATTGAATAAATAAACGGGAAAAGCCCCCCTCACAGAAGGAGTTGGCTGGGGATTCTCATTCTTGTAATTGTATTTCTAGAGTCCTGCGGGTGAAGCTATGTCTACATAGGGGTGCTAATTTAAAAAGGCCTTGAGGCCGATACGTAAAGCTTATTAAAGAGCAGTGTGTGGGTTTCTCCTTCTCATTTCTAGAGAAGTGACATGGCTCAGAATCACTGGGACCTTTTTCCTCCTCTCTTGTCCTCGTGTGATTTTATTGTGAATGACACGATCGATATGTTTTTTGCATTGTTTACACAACAGTACTGTGTCTGTGTGTAGTCTGGAGTCGCTAGGGCAACGGGCCCGCCTGCTCTGCTCGGAGAACGTGGCGGCGGAGCAGACGGGCTGAGAACGGAGAGGAGGGGAAAAAAACAGAAGGAACTCGAGCTGCAGTGGCAGCTGTACAGATAACTCATCCAAAAGGGCTTTGACTTCTCAAACACGGCAGAAAGCTAACATCATTATGATGCCCTGTCACCTTATTAATTCAGCCACTTACTTAGAGAACTATCTACCCCAACCCTGTATTAACTGTTTCCATGCCCCCCCTCTACACCCTGTATTAACTGTTTCCATGCCCCCCCCTCTACACCCTGTATTAACTGTTTCCATGCCCCCCCCTACACCCTGTATTAACTGTTTCCATGCCCCCCCCCTCTACACCCTGTATTAACTGTTTCCATGCCCCCCCCTCTACACCCTGTATTAACTGTTTCCATGC